>NW_006800315.1:148658-167721 GCF_000485575.1 Poecilia formosa | reverse complement strand
AGTACGCTCTGAGGGCCCAGTACGGTCTGAGGGCCCAGTACGGTCTGAGGGCCCAGTACGGTCTGAGGGCCCAGTATGCTCACAGGGTCCAGTACGCTCTGAGGGCCCAGTACGGTCTGAGGGCCCAGTATGGTCTGAGGACCCAGTATGCTCTGAGGACCCAGTATGCTCTGAGGACCCAGTATGCTCTGAGGGCCCAGTACGCTCTGAGGGCCCAGTACGGTCTGAGGACCCAGTATGCTCTGAGGGCCCAGTATGCTCTGAAGGCCCAGTATAGTTTGAGGGCCCAGTATGGTCTGACGACCCAGTATGCTCTGAGGACCCAGTATGGTCTGAGGACCCAGTATGCTCACAGGGTCCAGTACAGTCTTACGGCCCAGTACGGTCTGAGGACCCGGTACACTCTGAGGGCCCAGTACGCTCACAGGGTCCAGTACAGTCTGACGGCCCAGTACGCTCTGAGGGCCCCGGTACGCTCTGAGGGCCCAGTATGCTCTGAGGGCCCAGTATGCTCACAGGGTCCAGTACAGTCTGACGGCCCAGTATGCTCTGAGGGCCCCGGTACGCTCTGAGGGCCCAGTATGCTCTGAGGGCCCAGTATGCTCACAGGGTCCAGTATGCTCACAGGGTCCAGTACTGTCTGACGGCCCAGTATGGTCTGAGGACCCAGTACGCTCTGAGGGCCCAGTACGGTCTGAGGGCCCAGTATGCTCACAGGGCCCACCAGTCACCAGAACCTAAAGCAGCCGGTGTTCTGGTGGCCGGCGGTTCCTGAACGCACCGCGGACAGCCNGTACGCTCTGAGGGCCCAGTACGCTCTGAGGGCCCAGTACGCTCTGAGGGCCCAGTACGCTCTGAGGGCCCAGTACGCTCTGAGGGCCCGGTACGCTCTGAGGGCCCAGTAAGCTCTGAGGGCCCGGTACGCTCTGAGGGCCCAGTAAGCTCTGAGGGCCCAGTATGCTCACTGTGTGGAACATCTTCAGTGACCTCAGAAATAAACTTAGTTTTTATTAGTGAATAAGCAAACTTAAAAAAACTATTATAGTTCTGGTGGCCGGCGGTTCCTGAACGCACCGCAGACAGCGCAGTCAGCCAGACTCCTGCGTGTCTGGCAGCAGAGCATCATTTGGGTTTGGCCCAATGCAGCTGGATTTGGACTGTAGTTTATTTTTCGCTACCAGTGACGTCTACATTGTGCAGGTCTATGTTCAGGTGAATTATTGGTCATTTGGAGCAGCTTATTGCTTCAGTGTTAAAACGTTTCGCATCGCTGACGTTTAGCTTTGTTCATCCAAAGAACCAGAATCCGTCAAGCAGCGTTGCTAATGATGACCAATAATGATTATGAAATATTTTACATCCATTGCTCAGATTAAAATGCTATTGAATATGCAGAGAATGAGTGAAAATTGTGGTTTTGTGAAGGTGAATGCTTGTGGTTTCTCCTTGCAGTGAGAGCTCTGGTGGAAACAACCCGGAGCAGATGGAGACAGAGAAGGTAGGCCAGACTGCCAGGCTCTCTGAGGGTCAGCGTGTTCTGCCCATCTCACGCCTCACATTTCGGTTTGAATGGAACCGATACCAAGTGACGCTTTGTGACTTCCCTGCAGCCCTCTGCTCAGGACAGCACAGCGGATGAAGACAATAACAGAACTCTGTTCAGGCAGTTCTCTGACAAGGTGAGGCACTTTTCACTAGAACAGCATCACTCTGCAGCCACCGCCAGACCCTCCTACATTTCTGTTCCTACAGTACGAGGAAGTGGATGCCGAGCAGCTTCAGAGCCTCCTGAACGGCAAAATCCTGAAAGGTTTGGACTGAGCCTCCATCGCAGGGTCACAGGGTCACCTGCATCACTCTCACTCCTTGCTGTGTTTTCATCCAGGTGACCTGAAGTCTGGCGGCTTCAGCACCGACGCCTGCCGCAGCATGGTTGCCCTCATGGACGTATCCTCCACCCAAACTCCCCACAACAAAGGGGGTAAAGTCTGACCTTTAACCCCTGCCTCTGAATGAACGTACCTTAACGAACTGATCAAACAGACATCCATCACTGGGAAGCTGAACAGTGAGGAATTTGTCAGTTTGTGGAGGAAGATCGTCACGTACAAGGTGAGAGCAGTGAAGGTCGTTGAGTTTTTACCACACAACACACTGCTGCTTTTCAGCCGATGCTCACTAAAGAACATCCAGTTAAGTTTAATGGCTGAAGAAGGACGTTTCTGATTATTTATTATGAGGTTACAGAGACAAACTAGAGCTTCATGGATCATAATCACTAACAGCCACAGGCCAGTGGACCGACTGCTTTATGCTGCAAAATAACAGAACCTAAAGACTGAGCTGCCAAACTCTGGTTGCAGACTGAAATTTACCGAGTCATAATCAGATCATGAAACATTCAGTACATCATCAACGGGACACAACACCAAACACATGGACACTTTAGACAAATGTGACAGCACAGATGTTAAACATCGACTTATCTGCTGCCTTTATGAACACAAATCATACAGAAGTCAAATAATACCTGAGAATTAACAATAAAATGTCTAAATATAAAATACATGACCTCTCCTTTGCTAGTGATAACAGGTGAAATACTGTGTGGTGTGAATGAGAGGAACGCTGACAGCAGATCATGAAGATATGAAATAATCTCTCCNAAATGTGACCAAGTTAGTGTGAAGCATTCACCTTCTCGCTGATTTGTGCAAACGTCTGGAAAAACTGACTGAGCTGTTCGTCCTTGCCGGACAGTTTCAGGCTTGTGAGCACGTCCCTCACGAAGTTGACATCCTCCAAAGCGCCGCTGTCTGGATCCAGTATTAGCTCAGCCTTCTGTTGCAGTGAAAGTTTTTCCAGGACTTCAATCTGTAATAACATGTGTTTATGCTTTTGAGCCTAATTTTATATGATTGGGTCTGCAACATTGTGGTTCTATATATTCATACATACATGAAACTTGTCATATTTGAAAATCTGTTACATCACTTACGGCAGAGAAGTTGTTGTTCATTTCTTTAAGTTCTTTAATAGTTGCAAATTTTAAAAAAATCCCAATGTTTCTTTGGAGCCATTCTTTACTTCCTGTATTTTTGTCTTTGCATCCAGGCTCTGGTAAAAATAAATAGTTTAAGATGATAAAGCACAATATAATTTTCTTTGAATATTGTTTTCTTTTTAGAAGTTGATCATTGTTTTTGTTTTATGTTTCAGTTGAGTGTTGTAATGATTATCTCAGTTTCTTTCTACCATATTTTGCCCAGAAAAATGTAACAATCCTACCTGATGAGTTTTTTCTTGAAAGGAACACTTTGATGAAATTACTGTAGATTCGTTCTCTGTCAACACCTTGAGTTTTCTGAAGTTCAGTGGACATAGATTCCATCCTTTAAAATATCAACATATATATTTTTATATAAATTGTTTTATAATTTATTTTTTACATTGCTTAATATACACATCTTCATATTTTCTTTTAAATTCAATTTCCGTATTTTATTTTTGCCCACTTTTGTAATCCAACCTGGTTTCTTAACTTAGTCATAAAGTTGTGAAGTTAAGTGTCTCCCATAGGCTTTGCGGGAGTTGTCAGACCAACCTTTCCTGGATTAGGGAGACTTGGACAGCCTTCGTGAGCTGGGTCTTTTGGAAGGAGATCATCGGTGGATGCTTGTGGAGAGATGCCACAGGCAGCTCCCTCCATGTGGGCCCTCTACCTTGGTGGCAATTGAGGGCGGGAAGCTTTCTGTGCTATTTCACAGCAGTGTAATCTAGCTTTGGGGACATACAATGTCACCTTCGTGGTGGCTTTTGGTTGCATGAGGGAAACCTCTTACTATTGAGGAGCGACAACAATCTAAACCTGATTTGGAATTATACTTTTTTGTGAGGCACAGAATATCCTTAACAAACAATTTCTGGGGAAAAGTGAGTTCATATGTTTACTTATTGCTAGACCAAATTTCGTCAAAGGTTGATAATTGACTTTGTCATCATATCATTAGGCCTTTGGGATAATGTATTTGTGGGGTAGCCTCTGGGGCACTATTAACCCCACGTCCCAAACTCTAACATGCAGAAGGTGATGGATGGATGGATGGATGGATGGATGGATGGATGGATGGATGGATGGATGGATGGATGGATGGATGGAAGTCATGAGTTCTGTTATTTTATCATTCTGTATTCATCCTCCAGGTTCAAAATAATCGGAAGCTTTGCACAGTTTGGTAAACTCCAAGGTTGTGTTTCCCCTCCGTTACGCATTGTCTTTTTCTTCCAAGTCTCTCAAATTTTTCAGATTTAAAAGAATTTTACACCCAAGGTATCCTGAGTCAATCAAAAAGCAAGTCATGGTCTTATTTGGGGTAATGCTTTCCAAACCAATTTGGCCACATAGAAGTAATTTTCACACTGTAAATAACTGTAAATAACTATATTTTGATGGAGGGAGTTGTTTTATAAGCCACACTTAGGCATGATCAGCCAGGAGGCATTTGCCTCACCCAGATAATTGATAAACACTTAAATGGAACCTTTTTGACAATTTGAGTTAAGCTATGTTCTCAACAAACAGCACATCATGACCTGATCAAATTGACAGTCTGGGAAGGCTTGCAGAGCCATTTGTACAGGAACCTGCGTATTTCACTCCGCAGAGGTCCATACATACTCCAAGCGGACGCATGCCACTTTGAGTGTGTGACACCCATATGCATATTCTGTGTTGCACAGTAAACTGGTTGATGGGGAAACGGTGAATACATCAAACTGTTTCGTGTGTGACACCAGGCTGATAAGGTTTAGAGTTAGAATAACTAGTCACAAGGACGCACAGCAGCTAGACTGTGGCTCTGTGTGGTGGCTGCCCTCATGAAGAAGAAATGGGGCTAGGTGTCCAACTAATTCACTAAGCTTGGTAGTTTTAATTTCGATTGTGGGAAATCAAGGAGTTTCTCACAAGAATTGTAGACGGTCGGTTTGCTTGACTATGAAATCTCAACCATCTGCAGACAGCGTGTGCAGATTCTGTGTTGCTCACAGAACATGTACAGTACACCTGAGTATGTGGAAGCCTTTGGTCGTTGGGTTACTACAGAGAACCACAGTGAGAATCATTATCCACAGAAAGACAAAGAACAGCAAACAAAAGAACCCAGAACAACCTCTACAGCATATAGGCCCTACTTGCCTCAGTACAAGGTCAGTGTTCATGATTTAATGGTGGAGTTCCAAGACCAGGATCACTACTGTCCCAACAGAACACAAAGGCCCGTCTTATATTAAACAAAGGCCTCTTCATGATCCAAAAGATTTTTTTTTTATTTTCTGTGCACTGACAGGACAAAGACAGAACTTTTTAGAAGGAGCGCGTCTTGCTTCATGTGGCACAAAAACAACATTTCAGAAGGAAAATGTATCTACAGCAATGACAGGGTGATGGTCTGGGGCTGCTTTGCTTCCCCAGTGCCTAGATGGCGTGCTGTAATTGATGTGAGAGTGAATTTAGCTCTCTAGGAAATTAGGCTGAAGGACAATATCAGATCATCATTTTGTGGCTTTAACCTAGGGGTCCCCAAAGTCTGTCCTAGAGGCCCGGCATCCTGCATGTTCTAGTTCTCTCCCTGGTGGTAGTAAGAACCTTTTTAGCTTGTTCCTCTTAGGTCTTCTAACGAGCCATCATTTGATCCAGGTGCGTTAAACTAGGGAGAGACTAAAACATGCAGAATGCCGTCCCTCGAGGACCGACTTTGGACACCCCTGCTTCAACTTAAAGTACACCTGATTTATTAGACCAACCTTTTTATTACCGCGGACCGGTCAAGACTTGGAAATTTTGCTGCGGCCCAGAGGGTGGGGGGTTGGGGGTGAACCGTCAGATAAGGCTTCTGCATGTTGATGTTCCCGCTAAATCCTGAATATACCCAATTTGGGTTGTCTTGGCCCTGTGGGGTTTTCTCTGACTGGGAACGAGAATACAACCTGTTGAATGTGACAGGTAGCCAATCAGAAAGCACGGTGACGTAAGAACAGAGGGGAATCCCAAACAGCTGACATATGGCACAACTGAGAGTCCGGTGGATATCGGAGATGATATGTGGAAATGTTTATTATAAATAAAGGTCATTATTATATATGTTTATTATGTTTATTCAGTTAAAAATGTTAACTATGAAGAAACAGTCGCCTCCAAATCATTTTGCAGCAGATAGAGCAGCTGCTCCCGCCGTCTTTTATCCACCGCCTTTTCTTTTTGTTACGTCTTTTATCTCTTAAAATGAGTCCACAAACTGTCACTACTGCTTCTATATTGTCATCTGTGTTTGGTTATTCTAAATTCCCGAATGCTATGTTGGGGGTTTTACTGGATTATCCTCTGGAATCGGGATGTTCCTGACTCGAATCGGTTTGTGTTGTTTGTTGATCCTGTTGTGTGGCTGAACACGAACCGATCAATGTTGGTGCGCAAGTAACCGAGAGAATCCGGTTAAAGGATTTTCAAAATAAAAGATCCTCCAGACTCAAATAATACATAAATCGGAAATATTTAATTATTTCTTGTGCGGCCCGGTATCAAATGGTCCACGGACTGGTGCTGGTCCATGGACCGAGGGTTGGGCACCACTGTATTAGATAAGACATTGACCCAAAGCCACCACAGGATGGCTCCAAAGAGAAATTAAAAATAAAATCAGGATTTCCAGTTGCCTTTCAGCGTCTTGACTTAAATTGAGAAAGATACAATCTTTCCAATGTGGCTAAAAGAAAAAAATTCTGCACAGACCTGTCAATCAAAATTCCATCATGGTGGTTTAAAATTCTCACTGTTTTCCACTGCAAATGCTTTCTAGTAGTTGTTGCTGCCCAGAGAGCCAGAACTAGTGAATGTTGAGGGGAAATAAATTGTTCTTTTACTACCAGATTGGTTTTGACATATTTTGATCTTCAATCTGAACCTTCAAAGTCACATAAAGAAAATTACAAAGATGGCCTTCTACCATCAGAAGAACATTTCCAGGATTAGAGGACTAATGTCTCAGCAAAATCTAGAAAAACTTAGCAATACTTTTATCTTTAGTTGCATTGATTACTGCAGCAGCGTCTTCACAGGTCTGTCTAAAAAGTCAATCCTCCAGCTGCAGCTGATCCAGAATGTTGCTGCTGGTGTTTTAACTAAAATCAGGAAGATAGAGCACATAACACCTGTTGCAAAGTCCCTACACTGGCTCCCTGTAGCTCAGAGAATAGACTTTAAAATACTGTTGTTAGTTTATAAATCACTGAATGACTTGGCACCACAATACAATAAAGATCTGCTGTTGTATTGACCTTCCAGACCAATAAGGTCTTCTGATTCTGTCCTTGGTTAGCTTGTAGGAATTTTGTAGCTACCTTTGCAACATTAGTAATAAATTTCCCCAACACCATAAATGCAAGCTAATATATCAAAAATCACAATTTTAATTTACATACATTTGTTGGTAAGAACTGCAGCTGAAGTTCTGGTTGCCCAGTTGGACTAAGAAGCTTTGAGCCACGTAAGGCAAAAGAGGAGCCATCTTCAGAGAGAACCACAGTCTGACGAATGTTGGGTCACGGTAGTCACCCAGATTCAGACTATCCAGGACTCCAAATATTTCCAGAAGATCAGCTGTGGATTGGTTGGCACCCTGTTATTTAAAAAAGTTGTAATTTGATATTAGTAAATGTTTTTCCCTTGTGTGCATATATGTTAGATATGTAATTTAAGTATTCATTGAAAAATATTTTATTAATCTCAAAGGGAAAATAAATGTTGTAACTCAATAATTCAGATTATTCATAAAGGGACAATACATACATACATTCATACATACAGTGATGGCATAGTTTGAAAAAGTAACTTTAATCAGATTACCGATTACTCATTGAATAAAGTAACTTGGTTAGATTACTGATTACTTGATTTAGAAAGTAACTAAGTTACATTAAAAGTAATTTTTTGCTTACTTTCAGCAGCTGCTGACAACAACGCTCTGCCACCTGTGAAAATTACTTTGAGCTTTGCCAAAACTTAATTGCAGGTTATTTATAATGGTAATATCAACAATGTGTCTCCACTTACAAAGTTGAACTGAAGAGGAGATTGTTTAATGGTTACAAGAGTACCAAAAAAAAAAACTTTAGTAATTTGTGTGTGTTTTTCCACTAATGTGTTCCACTATTATCTGGAAAACTCTAAGTAGGATTTAGAGCCCCCCTCCTGCCCCAGCCTCCAGGTTCTGTGTAACTGCCCTGTGTTTGCTGTCGCAGTGCACAGCGCTCCTCCTGTGGCTCCACAGCTCAGATGACCTGCTGCACAGATTTGTGACACTTACCTTAATATTAATGATAATAATGGAGTTTAGTTGTGCAACTTCACAAACTCGTTCATTTGTGGTTGTTTTCACATTTATTGCACTGCTCATATTAGTGTCAATGTTTGCAGTTTTCTGGAGCGCAGTGTGAAGCTCAAGGTCAGTCACAAATATTTATATTACCAACATCAAAACACACAAGGTCTATTAAGCAATTAAAGAACTGTCTGCAAATAAATCTATAGGAATGGATCTTATTTAAGCTGAACATCTCAAATTTGCAAGTTCAAGGTTAGCCCCTCTTCTTGCCTTGTGCTTCACTGGTTTTGTTATACATGTACTTATTCCTCTTTTTTTTTTAAATCGGCTCTAGTGGCCTTTATTTGATAGTTGACAGGAAAGAGGGTAATGAGAGAGGGAGAAGACATGCGGCAAAGGTCACCAGGCCGGGAATCAAACCTGCGACGGCCACATTGAGGACTGAGGCCTCCATATGTGGGTTGTGCTGAACCGCTGTGCCACCACAGCACACCCATGGTTTTATTCCTGATACCTTGAAGAATGTTCTATTTTCTGTGATTAAAAGCAAAGCTGGACAAATTGGCAGCTCTGATAACTATAGATCTATTGCCCTAGCAAGTACACTATCTAAAGTCTTGAACTAATTCTTTTGCCAAAATTTGCAAAGATAGTAATGTCTACAGACAATCAATTTGGGTTCATGTCCAAACACGGTACTGATTTGTGTATATTGATTTTTGAATTACTGAATAATTATAATAGCAAAAGTTCTATGGTATTTCTGTGTTTTTTAGACGCCACTAAGGTTTTTGATCGTGTAAATCATTGTGCCAAGAGTGTGGCCAAATACATAGTAAGATGTCTGTCCTATATGCTATCCAAACTATGCAGGTCAAATGGGACGACTGTGTGTCTGTATCCTTCCATGTCAGCAATGGAGTCGGACAAGGAAGCATTTTATCCCCTATATTGTTTAATTTTTATATGAATGAGCTCTCTAAGCAGCTAAACCTGTGTAGAACGGGCTGCATGGTTGGAGATACAATTATAAATCATCTTATGTATGCTGATGACTTAGTGATTTTTAGTCCAAGTTCAGCTGGTCTTCAGCAGCTGCTTAATGTGTGTTCAGCATACGGTGAGCTACATGATGGTAAACTCAATCCATCAAAAAGTATCATTTTGATCTGTCACACTAAAGAGGACAAGAACAGGATATTTCCACATTTCAGGCTGACTGAGTTTTTATTGAATGTCACATGAAGTGAAATATCTTGGTCATGTGCTGACAGACCGTCTGTCTGATGATGAGGACATTTACCGTCAGGTTACAGTGATGTCTGCTCAGGCAAATATCCAGTCCATAAGTTTGGATTCTGCTCTGATGAAGTGAAACTGAACTTGTTTAGATCATACTGAACATCACTGTATACGGCACATAGGTGGTGCAATTTTAAAAAAGCCAGTCTTCAAAGACTGAAGGTGGCTTATAATGATGCACTCAGACTTTTTTAAATAAGCCCAGATGGACCAGAGCCAGTGAACTGTTTGTATCTGCTCACGTCAGCACTTTGATGCCTGTTTTAAGGAAGCTTATGTATAAATTTGTTTGTTTAAATGAGTCTAGTAATAAAATCATTCTACTGTTGACTAGTGTTAAATATAGTGCAGTAAAATACTCATCTGTACTTTGGAGACATTGGTATGATTGCCTCCTTTATGGTTAGAAGCCTTTTGTATTGTACTTTTTATTCTTTTATTGTATTTATTTTCTTTTTTATGTAATTTGGACTTTGAGTCTGTAATAAAATCTATCTAAAATAGTAGCTCATAGTGATTTGCATAAGTAATTTTAATCTGATTACTTTTTTAAAAAAAATAGCAACATGTTAGATTACTCGTTACTGAAAAACGTGGCAGATACATATATAGATACATAAAATGGGACAATTTCATCAGTTCAGTTTCATTTATATAATGCCAATTCACCACTCAATTACCTGGATCAAGTAGGCTTTTAAAGACGAGTCCACTAAGTGCCGGATGTTTTGTTCCATCTCCAGAAACAGTTCCTCTGACAGGCTGGCATTTGGATCAGATCTTTTACAAGTAAGATCCCTTACAAACACATCTGCTGCCATTGATATCTGGAAAAAACAGGCAGAGAAAGTAATAATGTCTGAAACCAAACACAAGAGGGCGTCACTGCTGTGGTGACACCACGCATTAATGCTGATGATGACACTCTACAATGCTTACGCTGCGACTGGCATCTTGTAGATTTATGCCTTGGCAAGATCCAGGAATACCATTGGTTGGAGTTGAAGCAGTGCTTTATTAACCATTAAATTAAATAATGCCGATTAATTTATGAACTTTATTCAGCTAAAAATAAATGACATCAAACTATTATGATAAACAAATTATGCATGCTGACCTGTTGGGAGGCATTGGTAGATGTTGAACTACACATGACAAAAAACATAGAAATAGCATTATACAGTGATACAGGCTTATTTGTATATTACTGTCTTTTATTGAATGAGGATGTTTTTCATACCTTGTGTTGTGTTGGACTGAAAAGAAATTTACAGTACAAAAAATTAATTCAAGAAATGAAGAGGTATATTCTTAGCTAGAAAGAAATCATGAACCAAACTTACAGTTAAGGCCAATGTAAAAATGCATGCTGTAGGGATGGGAAGAAAATTCTTGATATTAGATCAATAACTTTGAAAATGATAGGTCCTCCTCTGAGTTTAGGGAAGCTCTTACCGATCCCAAACACCAAGAGTGGCAGAAGATGCACTGAGGTTTGGGAGACCGCCATTGTCTGCAGGTTACCGTCTTCACTTTACTGATCTTCTATTTATTTTATTAGCATTTTACACCGAGATCATTTCAGCTCCTTTCAAAACACAAGACAATAGTTTAGGTAAGTACTGTACATCTACTGTATATCTAAACTCTGCAAATGACAGGTTTGGACGATTTTCTGGTAATTGATTGATGAGAATAATTTCAGATGAAACATTTTTTCTTAATTTTCTGGTAGATTCCAGTTTAGAGTTTAACTTGTAATTGTTTCATATTATGTTGTAATATTACAACTAACTATACAATATTATCAAAAACAAGAGCACGTTCTTTCTAATCACTGATTCATTCAAATTTCAAAGTAAAGAGACATTTCTTTTTTACAACAATCGCAGGTCAAACTTCCCTCAATATTGGACGATAAAAAAAAGAAAAACAGGAATCAAACTCACCCAGCTGCTTTGCTCTGTCACAGAAAATGAGGACCAAACCTGAAAGGTAAAACAGGTATATTCTGGGTGGAGCAATGAAATATTTGGCAAGGGAACAAAAGCACAAAGAAACATTCTGATCGGATAAAATAACTTTGTGCGTCTCCATCAACTTCAGAATGGAAGTGTTGCGCAAAACAAAATGGGTGGCTCAAGTAAGGAGATTTTCATTATATAAAATCCAGTGTTTTCCCAACTGAAAACAAATTATATTTCTTTGTTTTCTGTCAAAAATGAGCAGTGTTTGACACACAAAAAGCTAACATTGCTTTATTTTATAAATTGTCCATAAAGACCTCTAAAATTGCAGGGTTTTTTTCAAATTGGCTTCTTGGCTGTGTTTAAGGCCTGCTTTTATTTATATTCCCTGATTCCTGTTGGTGGTCTTGTTTAAAGCAAAGGATAAGTACTGCTTTTAATTAGCAGAATATCATCTTGACTGATGTTGGACTACCATGTCCAACGTTGGTGTTTAGGATTATTAACAACTGAAAACACTTATAAACACCTGGAAGTTTGGAAATCCAATACTTGTGACCAAACGAAGGCTAACTTACTGTGCAGTTTACACCACCTAAAGGAATCTCATGCTCGTAAGTTTCTGCCTGAGAGCCATTTCCAGGTTAGTTTTTGCTTAAAACAAAGTTCAGATCGTGGTTTGAAATCTGCAGATTTCTGAGGGTCAGTGACTTTTAGTCTGCAGCTTCAAAGCGCTGAAATAGTTGAGCCTGATTTTGTTTCAGCAGATATAATTTACAGTGAATCTTTTAAGCTGTTTTTTTTTTTTTCCCCTTTTCATCTGTCCTGTGGATTCTTGAACAGGCACTTACACAATTCCTTAAATACTATTTAAAAATATTTATTTTTAAAAAGTTATTTTTTATTATTTTGAAAAACAAACAAAATGTAAAGCAGCTTGTAATAATTGAATGCAATAATGTGAGTTTACCTTTATGGTGAGTTTTATACGTTAACTGGCATTTTTAAATACTTAGAGACTGTTTCAAAATGCCTCTCAAATCCTAATGCTGTCCATTGATTTTCTTTAATAGAACCTAAATCATGGAAGCTTAATTTTTCCACTATTATTTCAACACCAAGATTTACTTTATTGCAAATTCAAAGAGATATCATAATAGTTGTTTAATTAGAATTTTAAATAAATATTAATCATCAAACCAATAGACATCATCACCCATTGTAGAAGTGAAAGTGGCTTTAATCCAACATGAGAGGAATTTGTCTTTCTTTTCATACTGTAAAAGAAACACAAGTAGAACCAGTGTGTTGGGTTCTGTTCTCTGACTGAGCCTTCTTTCTCAGGAAAGAACCATCATTCAGACTCAGGGAACA
The DNA here is from genome assembly GCF_000485575.1 of Poecilia formosa. Taxonomy (NCBI): domain Eukaryota; kingdom Metazoa; phylum Chordata; class Actinopteri; order Cyprinodontiformes; family Poeciliidae; genus Poecilia; species Poecilia formosa. The sequence goes on along the minus strand of NW_006800315.1, from coordinate 154,697 downwards.
AGTTTGAGCTGCAGCTCAACTCATCATACTGTTGACAAACAGGCATCTTTAAAAAGCTGTGACGATGAAGTCTAAAATGTTAGAAGTGGATTATGCTCTCTATTTTCCACACTTGACTATATTAAGTGAAGGCAACTTATCAAAGCACAATAGACAAAAGACACTTAGTCAGCTTCAGGACCTGAGCCAAGAAATGAATTCACATTCATTTACTGTCCCTGATGCAACAAAGCATAAAGACAACGATGAGGTTGAAACTGTCTGTGAATCAAAAACAGATTTAGTATTGATTAGGGTCCTTAAACCTGCATGTGTTGTAAACCTGTCTGTGACCAGCGTCTGATCACGTCATGACTAAGGTGGTACTGATGAAAAGCCTGAATGGGTTTAAGAAGCCTGGATGAATGAGGTTAAAAGTTGATTTCCATTTTTATTCACATCTAAAAATGTCCAGTCAGCTTTGCTTGTTTTACTCTCTTGCAGTAAAGACCAGAACCCATCTCATCCAGTGAGTTTTTTCCATGTTCTGCAGTTTAAATTATGAGAGGAACCACAAAGATATCCAACCGATCGACTTCAAGACTCGCCTTTGAATAACAACTTGCTGTTATAATGTTTTATAATCAAGGAGTTAAATAACAGTGAAAGGAAACTCCATGCTCCACTAATAAAAAGTAAAAACTTTTGATAGGAAACATTTCCTATGAAGTTATTGTCAAAGTCAAATACAAACAGCAAAATCAAAGTGGATGAACTATTTCCTGTCTTCATCTTTTGACCTTTAAACTATTAAACTCAATTAGTTTAAAAGGCAGATGTTTCTACCAATCTGTTTGGCCATATTTCATTTGTTCCACAAATCTGGAACAATTTCCCAGAAAACAGCAAAACAGCTGCAACACTGAGTTCCTTTAAATCTAGCCTAAAACCCACCTGGTTAGAAATGATTTTAAACATAATAATTGGAACATTGACCAACATATTTGATGTGAAATGATGATTTTGATAATGTAAAACACTTTGAACCACCTTGTTGCTAAAATGTGCTATACAAATAAACTTGATTGAAAATTAATTTAATTATAATAATCTGGGATAATAATTAAACAGTAATTGATAATCTAATGGTAAGTTAGACATTTTTTATGAACAAAATAATTTTTTGTTGATGCTACTGATTATATATTTTTTTACATTTGAGTCACCAGAAGTGTTTCAGTTATGCTTTTGTTCCTGCGTGTTACCTGAGGAGGTTGTGGTGCTCCACCTCTGTAATTAAAATACCACAGATGTGAGCTGTCAAGAAGGTCAGGTAGCATTCTTGGCCAGAGTTGCTGACTTTGTCACTCATCCTTCTCACTCCTCATCTACTGAGGAGATTTTAATCTCTGCTAGAGACGCTTTTATCCCAATTTTAAGAGATTTTCGATAAAAATTTAGTGTTTCAGTTGACAAGAAGAACTGATACTTTTTGAGTAAGCTTGCATTCATTAACTCAGCATATAGATTATTTACCAAAAGAAATATAAAATATCTTATGTACAATATCACAAAGAGGGCCCTTTTTAAACCAGTCCCGACTAGTGGAAATTGCAGTAAATGTAGTCAATTTTACTGGCTAGTCTTTAAGAAGCAGTATTGACATTTAAATACAAACCCACTGATTGAACAGCTGCTGCTTCACAATGGGAGCCAGTTGTGGAACACTTGTGATTACTTTCATAAACAGTTTAAGTTCATATTTAAACAAGTCTTTGGTGAATAAGTTAACCATGACTAGACATTTTGCATCCGTCTCTTGGCTGTTGACTGTTAGAGTGGCTGTCCACAGATCACTGTGCAATAAATCCCTTTATGAAAGATGCTTTATCTACATGATCCACATCACTTTGACTCATGTTGAATATAAAGCTCTTCAGCATGTCCTCCATTGACTTCAGCTCAGCATCTCAAACAACAGCTGATGGACATATTTTACAGTGGCTTGCAAAAGTATTCAGACCCCTTTGAACTGTTCCATATTTTGTCACATTACAATCACAAACATAAATATAAACACAGATATGCCTGATTTTGTGCATCTTATTGCTAGACCAGTGGTTCTTAACCTGGGTTCGGTCGAACCCAGGGGTTCGGTGAGTCGGTCTCAGGGGTTCGGCGGAGCCTCTGCCGCGGAGGTAAAGACACACTGTGTAAAGTCGTGATGACGCCCCGCTTTGCCATCACTTGCTGCAGAGGATCACGTTACATTGCTGAGCCAATCAGAGCTGCGGAGGAGCACTGATTGGCTGATTGTCTTTAATTACTTAAGCAAAGCTCACAGTTTTTACCAAATTCTGTAGCTTTCAGTGTACAGTGATCCCTCGCTGTAACGACGTTCACCTTTCGCGGTCTCGCTGCTTCACAGATTTTTTTGTGCCGTTTTTCACAGTGCACTGTGTTCTGCGTCCTGATTGGCTAAACAGTCTCCGAGCTCCTTCTCTACCTGTGTGCCAATCATGTTACGGTATTTAAATATAAATAATACAGCTTGGCCATTCAGGAGATGAAAGATGAAAACTTTGAATGCCTGCTGGAAAAATCTGTGGCCAGAATCAGCTCAAAACCGACCGGAGGCTCGGTTGACGAGATCCAGCTGTGAATCTGGTTGGGCAGGTTGGAGGAGACGCTTTAGTGCCATGACTCTGGATCACATTAAGGCCCGATTGATGAACACGTACATCCGCTGGAACAAAACAGGTTTTGTTCTTTGGTTTCAATGTAGAGTATTTATGCTGTATAATTGTAAAAACTAAAGGTAACTACTTCGCGGATTTCACTTATCGCGGGTTATTTTCGGAACCCAGCCCCCGCGAAAAACGAGGGATCTTCTAAATCTGCTCCTCAGTCGCACCTTTTCGGGGTCACTACTGCCTCTAGTGGCGTGGGGGTGGAAACACAACTAATATAATTACATTACTAAAGTCTTTATCATTAATTTTTCATTCTCTTAAGAATGTAGAGCTAATTAAATGATCTAAAGAAGACCTTAAAGTGGTTCCAGTTTCTCTCGATGGCCAACCTGTTGAAACTGGTAAATTTTAAATACCTTGGGTCGTTCCTGGACAGGCAGCTCAACTTTGCTGAAAACACTGACTATATTTTGAAGAACTGTTCTCAGAGACTCTACCTTTTAAGAAGACTTAGTGACCTTGGGGTGACCCAACTAGTCTCTAGTTGGGTCACCTCTATGTCTTGAATTTGGAGAAAAAAAAAAATCATATTTTATTTATCACCACAGAAGAGTTCAGTGAATGTGCATATGAACTGTTCGGTACCTCAAAAAAGGTTAAGAACCACTGAAGAACATATCAGATCTAGGGTGTGGACTGAGTTTAAAAGTTTACAAAACCAGTCTGATGACACTCCAGTGTACATTACAAAAAGGATGAGTTGGCCTAAAGGAATGAGGTAGAGTAGCTGAGAACCTGGTTTCCAAACACCACCAAATGGATTTGCTTATATCTCAGGAATGCCAAATTAACCAGAACCAAAAGCAGCTGATGTGCCAAGTTTTTGTCAGATTTTAACCTCTGACAAAAAAATGTGTAAATGAAGTCAGCGGGTTCAACAACTCCAGCGACGAAGGTTTTCTCCTGGCTCAGCACGTCTGGATTACATGATGTCTCGTTAGCATCTCGTTAGCAGGCCTCTGCAGAACAACAACGAGTTAGGTGGTAACTATAGCTAACTATATGCCAAAGAAAATAACTAAATGATGCAAGAAACCGACTCTTCAGGACTGACTTTGGATACTTCATGTTTAGATGATTATCAAATTCCAAAATGTTAATAGATATATTTGCATTTTTAAAGTTCAACAAGGATTCAGGTTTTAATGGGAGTGGTGGTTTTAAGATTACATTTTAACAAACATTTACTCCTGCATTTTAGGATATTTTCTATTAGTTCAAACTTGTTGGACAATCAACATGTTTGAATCTGAAAAACGGTTTACTGTCTGGGAATAAAACTCTTGGAATTAGTTGTTTCATCAATCAAACTTTCTTTACAGAGCAATTTTCAAAAGTCATCTGGAATACAGAGTGCTTTGGAGAAGTTAAAAACTTAGACTTGGCTGCCATTTACTGATAAAAGTGAGAGCTTTTTGTCCTGTAATACAAAAACAGTTCATAACTTTGTAAAGATGTCACTATTTTTATAAGTTTATATTGTGTTGAAATATTAAAGCAACATCAGTTTGGTAATCTTTTACTGGGAAACAGTATAACTAATAGTATAACTGATATTTCCCTTACATTCAAACTAGAATTTCCTCAGGAATTATAATTACAAAATGCTCCACCTGTCATGATCCATGTTTCTGTGTGTTTATTTTTTGAGTTATTTCTGTGTTTATTTGTAATCCTGTTCCCTGAGTCTCTGTCTCTGCGTCTTCCCCGTTGATTGTTCCCAGGTGTGTCTCGTTCCCTTGTATTTAGTCCCACCTGTTTATGTTCTTCGTCGGATCCTTGTCATTGTTGTCTATTGTCTACGTAGGTCACACGCTGTCTTGCTCTCCGGTTGTACTGCTAAGTCCTGGATTGTGTTTTGCTCGTATGTTAGTTCCGTTAATCTGTTGCTACCGGCATTTTAGCTCTGCGCTAGTTTGTCTGCCGTGTTGCCTGTACCTGGACTACTCTGAGCAATATCTTAATTAAAACCATCTCATTCATCTACATCCTGGGTCCACCTGCATCTTCCTCACCACCACCAACCACACCCAATATGACACCACCACTTTTATTATTCATTTGTACTCTTTAGAATTAGTGAGTTGGATAACATTTTGTGACTTTATAAATGTAACATGGGTAAAGAACCCGGATCGTGACTGAGGACGTGGCCCTAAAGCCAACTGGTAGACCACTGAAATATCAAGTGGTCTAGAGTTTCCCAATTAATAATACCCAAGTAGGTCTGGCTGAAAATGATGAAACAGAAATAGTATACAAAATATATTTTATTTATACATTATTTTACAATATTAAAAATAGACTGTATTCCAATTTAAAACTCAATAAGGCTCAAAAACCCAGGACAAGACTAGAAGCAATTGGAACCAAAAACAAATGCAAACCAAATTAGTAGAAATACAAAATAATGTTAGACAAAAAAACAAATCCCACATTGCCCCAACCCAGTCCTAAGGCTGTGCCCAATAAGCTAATAAAAATAAGGAGCTATGCTGTTCTGGTTCTGCACTGTTTGTGGTTCTGCACTGTTTGTGGGAGCATAATAGGCAACAGCAGCAATCTGCAATACCAAAAGAAAACAATGACGTATCTGCTGACAATAATATAGACAGGTAGGGTAGTGACATCAAAAATCCATTTATCCTACCAGTATCAAATGTCCCCGATCCGAACACTCTCACAGCAACCCGATGAGCACGGCGCTCATCTGACTGAGAGCCAACTCAACAACGGACCCAACAAACACACTCAGATTGGCGGGCACACCCGGTGCCTATATACGCTAATGAGCCCGACAAGGCTGTGAATGGAAGTGAAGGTGGGGAACCATAGACATAATATAAGGACAGACCCTCATGGACCGCTCTCGCCTATTGTCGCTGACGAGATTTAGGGCGGCCATCTTGGAGCGGTACTCCACTCCACTCAGCGTTATGTGTTTAGCAGCACAATGACGTATCAGCGCATTTAATCGATGATAACACACTTTTTGTTACTGTAAACCATATTCAAACATCTACCAAAGCTACATTTATAAACAATTGTATTTTTTAAGTATGTTTTTAATACATAGTTCATCATATTTAAATATGCTTAGTAGCTATAACAATAGAATAGGAATGGAATATTCTGATATCGATGTATGAAGAGCATATTACAAAGCACACAGCCGTTCATAATTTATTTAATAAATTATTTAGTAATATCAATACATATTTATATAACTATACAAACACTAATAAATAAAGATTAATAATGGCACAAATAAATGATGATTAATACTGAATTTTATATATATATATAT
>NW_006800315.1:134172-147469 GCF_000485575.1 Poecilia formosa | reverse complement strand
AGCAAAGTAGGAGGTTATACCGCTCCAAGATGGCCGCCGTATTTCCTGCGCCGGAGCGGTCCATGAGGCGTCTATGCTTATATTATGTCTATGTGGGGAACGAGGCCTAGATGTGTTCAAGGGCCCAAAACGGGTGGGAATTTACAACCACTGGTGTAAACTATGTTTTCCAGTAAAACCACCCGGTTACATAAAGCTATTAAATCTCTTTACCGAGTTATGAAAGATGTTCATATGTAGGTGGCCTACATACTTTAGCTAAGCCAGTCGGCCTGGTTGTTATGTAAGCACTAATGTTTTCTGCAAATTATTAAAGTGTCATTTTCAAGGTGTTGATGCCAAGTCTTTCACAGTTGGCATTTTTTCCTGACTGATTAATGACATTTTATTGTGAAACATTAATTTAGCATTATTACAATGAATCCCTTTTTATGCTTTATCTGCACCTGAAGCTGAAAAACATGGTTAGACTTGGTTTGTAAATGTTGCTATAAGTGAATTTCTTTTACTTAAAACATCAGGATCTAACAAGCTGTTGTAACCTTTTTGTAGGTGGAGATGATTCAACAGAAGCTGTACATGTTGTAGTACCAGTCAACTTTACTTTAATTCTTCATCATTTATATACAAGCACAAGACTAAAGTAGCATCTAGTGGAGAAAACGTGCACTGCTGAATGCAGTTCAACTTTTAACCAGCAGCATTGTAGCAGGATTTAACCTGAACCACCTCCACTACGTTACTTATAGTCTGTCATAATTATGCATATCAAAAAAATACAGACAGCAAAAAATATAAAACAAATTTACTGCTGACAATGAATCTTCCACAAGCAGGCGAGACTTGAACACAGGAAGGTCTGAAGGATCCGTAATACTCAGAGATGTTTCCCACACCAAATGACTTCTTAATTAGTTATTCTCTTATTAAGTAAAATCAATCACCAATCACCAACAATACTGCCCCTATCTTAGTTGTGTTCTTGTTAAAAAATAGATTAAGAGAAAAGGTCTCATAATTAATTAACAAATAACTGGAAAGACCCTTTAACCTGTTATTCACGAGAGGACCCAAATTTGGGTCCTCTCGTGACAGAGGTGTCAAACTCCAGTCCTCAAGGGCCTCTGTCCTGCAACTTTTAGATGTGCCTCTGCTGCACCACACCTGAAAAGAATAATTAGGTCATTAGCAAGGCTCAGGAGAACCGATCTACACAGGGAGGAGGTAATTAAGCCATTTCATTCCACTGTTTTTTACCTGTGGCACATCTAAACACTGCAGGACAGCAGAGGACTGGAGTTTGACACCCCTGTCATTGTGAATGACAACCTGAGACCAACAGGTTAAAGCCTCTACCTGGCATTCTGCGTCTCTTGTGGGCAGAGACTTCCACAGAGATTCAGCACGTTTATCAGTGATTGATTCTCAGTACCTGAAAGTGAGAATGTACAGTGACCTTTAATGCTCTTATATAAACCAACTGTTTGTGGAATGACTCTGTTCCTTCAGCACCGTAATGCAGCAATATCTAGATTAATAATGTAGCAAATCTGACTTTTTGAATAAAACTACATTATGTCATGATCAATGCAAAATGTAAAAACAGCCTGGAGTGCAGTTCGTAAGTTTTTGTTGCATTATGTAATAACACATTTTGTGCCAGTTATTAAAAATGCTTTTTTTTTTTCAAAAAGTAATAATATAATATCACCCATTAAACGATCTCAAGCCAGTGTTTCTGTTCATCTTAATCAAAATACTCTAAATACTGATCATGATTGAGACTATGCATTTTAAACTTTGATCAATTAATGTCAAACATTTGGTCATTTATTTTCTATTCAGACTTGGAGCTAGATTCTTCTGTATTAATGATTGGTGAATTCACTTTGCTTCTGTAGGAAACAGGCCCAGAGCCAACTACTTCATCATTAAAAGCAATCAAGAAATGAAGTCCTACTGGTGGCCGCGGCTCTGAGACGTGTCTCAGACATCTTAACTGCCCATCATATGCATCCACATTTCATCAAACACTTCTCATTCGACTTTCATTCGTTTTATCATACTTTACTCGTCCACTTCTTTCACACTCATCCACACATATGTATTTTCACACAAATATTTATTGTACATCCCATCGCACACAGATCCACATCATTCCAGTAGGCCTACTCACACACTCCATACCGCTTCTCCCGGGTATTTAGGACATAATTTAGAGTCTCATGGAAATTTAGTTAATTCCTTAATGTGTGCGTGCACACCGTTGTGTACATTATTGACACTATTATTTTTTTCGAACAATTAATTAAATCATTACTTCAAGTTTTGTGTATTTGAACTAACTCAGAGATCTCAGATTTCACTGCAGCTTAGGCCATTTATTGTTTTCTGTCTCTCCTGTCCTTCCATTCTTCCCCGGAGAACTAGTTAATATGAGCTCAATTAGCTAGCATGCTTGTTTATAAAAGTATATAAAATGTAGTTTGCTTGTGATCTAGCCACTGTCTGATTTTTGTGTGCACACATTTAATTATATTATGACTTCAGTTATTTTAGCCAATGCTGACAGAAACACTTTAATCTCCTCTCCAAAAATCTCAAAGAAATTTAAGAACAATTACTGCAGTTTAACTCACAAAGTAATCTGTAAAAACTCTATTTTCTTCACTTGAACTTCTTTATTCAACTTCTTTATTCAACTCAGGCCTACACATACTCTCATGGAGGATTTTAGCTTTTCATTCCACCAGACGGCTTTTTGCTCTATCATAAATGGAAAATATGCTTCGATCACTCCATGGAGGGAAAAAAAAACACATGCTCCTCCGCTACAGAAAGCTCACGTCTCTCCCGAGAGACTTAATGGTTTCACACAGCAGAGGAAATGTCCCTCCAGGCCTCATTTATTCTTTATTTCAGCGCTTCACAGAGATCCCAATCTCTCTTCACAGATTCAGCTGGCTTAATATTAAACTCACGGCCTCTTGCCGTATTTAACAAATCGTGATATATTATTAGTTAGTCAGCTCGCGAAAGTGCCTGCTCAGAAGAGCTACACCAGGCTTGCCGATATGCGGTAACTTATAACGCGGAATAAAAATTCCTAAGTGTTACCATCGCCAAACGGGCGTTGCCAAACTGACTAAGGTGCTTATTTGTTTTAGGGTTGTTTATCTTTCCAAAATGTAATAGATAACTATGAGTCTAAATGTTTTATTACAACCCCACCTTGTGCAAGGTACTGTTTGTCAATGAGCAGGAAAGAACTTCATTTCTTTTTAGCTCTTCAAACTGGCAGCAGACAAGAACCTGTTCTACAATATAATAAGTAAGAGATAAGAGATAAATTCTTACCTCTCGTGTGTCTGGGCCCGGTTCCCTGTTTTGCAGCCAGTCCAAAGAGTCACCTTTCCATCCTCCTTAACTTGAATCAGCTCAATCGGCACGTCGGGGTCACCATTTTATGGAGGAATTTAAAGGCGCTAACCTCATGAAATACATAAATAAGAAACTGTACACAAACTCCATTCTCTCTGCTCATAGATAAACAGGAAGACATTTAATGCACATCTGCGGATTCACACATCAGATTTTCATCGTCTCAGAATCCAAAATGTCTTGTCTCTTACTTCTGACATCAGGGTTTTATACCTTCCAGCCCTACTGTTGTGTATTGGAAAGCTTTGACCAATGGCGTTACCGGACCTCGCTTGCATAGCAATTCTGGCTCCGTCTTACACTGGATGTGTGTTGGAAGTTCAGAGGGTTAGAGGCTGACCTCGTGGAAGTTAAATCTGCTCCTTCAGAAAAACTATTAGTCATGTTGTTGGTTCTTTATCTGTCCAAATAAAGACTTTTTCCCATTCTGGCCGACTTTTTCACACGCAAACAGGAAAGGACGTTTGCCAAAGGTTTCTTGCACAGCAACTTAACGTTTCCCTCTTTGGTGATTGTTTATTTCACATCTCTCCAATCTGAATTCCTGTCTGACTTCTAGGTCAGACAGGAATTCAGTACTTTTCTTTTCAGTCAAAACATAACTTAATGTGAATCAACCAATATGACTTTTAACTATTAATATAATTATATTCCTCTACACCTTGTGTTAACACTGAACGTTCAGGAACATTTTCAGACATTCAGAACATCTGCAATGACGGCATAGAGCGAGTGTCCTGGATATTCCAGAATGGCTCCTTGCTCCACCTAATGGCAGCAGGGTTGCATTACCCCAAGCTTTGAAAAATTGCTGCAGGCCCCTGATGTCTAAACTGTGTGAGATTTGGCGCAGGAGCCCGCGCCCTCTGCAGGAACGTTGGGACCCTTCCCCACACAGCAGGCAGGAAAACATTTTCAAAGTTCAGGTTTTGGGTGTCCTAACTGTTCTGTTTATCCACCCATTTTCTTCACACCCTTGCCCCTTGGTGGGGTTGGGAGGGATGCTGGTGCCTCTCCAGCTAATGTTCTGGGTGAGAGGCTGGGTCACCTGGACAAGTCACCAGTCTGTTGCAGGGCAACACAGAGACACACTCACACCTAGGGGCAATTTGGAGAGGCCAGTTAACCTGACAGTCATGTTTTTGGACTGTGGGAGGAAACCAGAGTACCTGGAGAAAACCCACCATGCACAGGGAGAACATGCAGAAAGACTGGGGCTGGGAATTGAACCCAGAACCTTCTTGCTGCAAGGCAACAGCTCTACCAACTGCTCCACTGTGCAGTCCCTGTTCTATTTAGGAAAAGTTTCCAGCAGCTCCCTGAAGGAGTCTCACAAGCCTCCACTTAGAATCCTTCAGTTGCACCAAAAAGGAAAGATTTAGAGGTAATTTATTTTTATTTGCTACTGAATGAAGCTTTACTCACAAGTGTGATCATTCTATTATTGTGTCACCGTAATCTCAAGTTCTTTAATAGTAATTAACTAGTTTTATTTTAATGGTTGCTTTAGCCAAAGGTTATTTAAACCACAGCCAGCTCAAGACATAAGCAAATTAAGCAGCTGCTTAGGGCCTCAGGGCCACTAAGGGGCCCCTCAGTGGAGTTGATTTACTTATTTTTTTTGTAATAATTTCTATGTCATCATAAAAACAAGAAGACACAATAATTATAAAGTTGTGATTTGTTTTTACAGTATTATATATTCGATAATGTATGTAGCAATCATTATTTTTATGAACAAAAAGAAAAACATAAATTGCTCTTGAGGTCCCCTGGTGGCCGCCATAGGTACTGCACACTCCGTCGGTACCATGAGCTGCAATGAGCATCCAAACGTCCAAAGCTCCGGTCAGAAGCTAAGTTAGCAAAACAATGTCTCAGAAAAGGACTTATCCTTCAGGCAGGGAGAAAAGGAAGAGGAAGAACAGAAAAAACCCAAGATACAGGTTCGTTTTAATCTGCCTAGGTAATGTAATGTAAAGATTAGAAAAGCTGCTAGTAGAAATTAGCCTGATAGCGACCTGGACCGGTCCAGTTCAGCAGCCAGACATTTATGCTAGGCTCTCTGTGTGAAACTGAGTTTAAACTTTAAATGAGTTGATTCTCATGGTGGCTCTGTATATTTCTGAGGTATTTTTGGCTTCAAAACGCCGAGTTTGATAACAATAATTAAAACTTCTCAGTGTCTGACATTGTCTAGCTAAATGTTTCTACGTCAGGCTACATGGATGAGCTGCTCTGTGCTGTTGTTGGGATTTGCTGTTTGCTGCTGAGCAGAAGCATTTTGTGGCTAAAACAAACATTATTTTTCTAAGTTAAGTGAAACTTCTGTTAACATCATTTGAAGGCTCAGAATCAGTCCAGTACCGGTACCGGTCCAGATTCTCTGGGGAGAAAAACTCACCTGGTCTAAATTACATTTTTAGCTGTTGGAGTTACGCTTTAGAGAAATTAATTTAATCAAAGAATGTCATGAATGTGTGTATGTGTTCTATCTTAAATAAAACTGCAAGAACCGATTGCAGTTTTTTAAAAAGCCTGACCTTTTGATTTTGGCTGATATGATTTTCTTTTTGTCTGAAATGTCGCTAAATGTAGCAAGAAAGTCACTGTTGGTAACAGTGGGGTGAATATTGTTAACTGTANGGACTAGAAGTTGCTACTTTTTTTCTAAGCTTTGAATCATGCAACTTATAGTCCAGTGCAGCTTTTCTGTGAATTTTTCTTCAACCACCAGGGGGCTATTTAGCAGGAAGTGAATCATTGGAAGTCAAAATTGGAAATCAAAGAAGAAAGTGCAGATTTTTATTTAGGACAAGCACATGCTAGCAGCAGGCACGATGGGGAAATGTTTTCAAACTCATACCCCCTCATCATGGAAACCACATGAAGGAAAAGATGACTCTTTTAAGTTGAAACCTATCAATCTGGTAGTACAGGAGGGAAATAGAGCTGCTGCACGTAAGCTCGGTGTGAACGAAACCATGGTTCGGCTTTGGAGATGCAGGGCTGTGTCCTTAATATATCCAGCAGATTTATTAGGATGCTCCCTTAGCTGCGTCCTTATGAAAACCGAGAGCTGTGGAGATACCAGCGGCTTATAGCCCGGTGCAGCTTATATATGTACGTTTACAGTTTCTTAAAAAAAAAATGTAGGTGCGGCTTACGGTAAGGTGCGGAAAATATGGTAGTCATAACTGAAGTGTTAATAAACTGTCAGAAGAGTGACTATGGATTATATATTTTTCTTTCTTTCCCTTCTCCTGAACATTGATTATTGGACTTATACCCTGGCACAGCAGATGGAGGATTGCGTCGTCATCTTAGGACATCGTTTGGTTTTTCCTCTTCACCTCAACTGGAAGCAGCGTCTGTATGAACTGAACTACTAAAGCTGGTACTGCTTTGTTTTATTTTCTCATAGCGTGCAACAGCCTTTACGTTTTGGGTCTCACCACAAGCAGGGCCAGATTAACACTTTGCTGGACCCTGAGCCCCATGATCATGCCCAGAAGATCACCGTAATCTGGCAAAATACAGAATAAAATACTGTAATAATACAGTAAATATACTCAATACTTTAGATTCAGTTTGGTATACAAATGACCAAAAACTTTTAGAACTACAAACACTCCTATGTCTTCCTGTCAGTGACACTCAGACAAATATGATGCTAGGAAAACAAAACGCATGTCAGTATCAGAATGATCTGGTAAAATTCACCCGCTACACTGAGAGGGTGTAGTGGTTGTTTATTTTATGAACAATAAACAACCAAACCATTGATGTTTACCCAACGCTGACCCCCAACAGAAATGTACTGAACTGATGGAGATATCTCAGAGGAAGTTCACAGAGATCAAGAAACATTTTAAACAGAAATCATCCGGTTGCCCCAGAATTTAACAGGACTATTAAGTTATTAGCCTTTTGATGCCAGTGTTCCCTCCACAACTATGAACAATTTACTGCATTTTCATGGCCACACAAGAAAAAAAAACACAATCAGGGTTCATTCACTTTTCACAAAGTAAATTTCAAGCATTTTTAAAACATTTTCAAGGTAAGTTTTCCAACTATTCCAGCGTCACACTTTGGAGATAAAAACAAAACCAATGAACTAAAAGAAAGACAATATCATTTATTACTGTTAGTAATTTATTTGAATGGTATTTTCCATTCTATGCCACATACAAACTATGACAACATTTTATGTTTTCAAATGTCTTTAAGACACACCTTACACAGCTGACCGGCCTGAGAACAAAACACTACTTTAGCAAAACAATCCCCCAATTTCAAATAGTTATAAGCCGAGCGTTATTTCAGTCACAGATATGTCATTGAGCCTTTAGGAATAATACATATTGGTTATATTGAACAAATACGAACAAATCTTTAGATAAATGACCTTCCTGCTCAAATTAAATGCTTAAACACAATTACAAAGTTACAGAAAATGTTCTTGATAGGTTTTCTGACATTAGGGAAACAGAAATCACTGTGGTAATTGTATCCGACCTAAATCAAGTAAAGTTTTCAAATTTAGGCTATTAATAAAACGTTTAATTTGTATTTTATTTAAAGAAACTGTGCAGTATGGATATCAAGCACTGTCAAGGACTTTATGCAGAAATCAAGCACTTTCCAAGCCTTGAATTCACCTAAGTGAAGGATTTCAAGCACCCTGATCAATAAAATACGGTATCAGTATAATTTTCTGAAATGAACATGTTGGTCCAAAACTCATTTAACCTGTTTCAAAACAGAAAGCAACCTCTCACCCTCACAGTTAGACACAGCAAAAGTAAGAACACAAACAATCAGTCATCACAGCCCCTCTCAAATTAAATCCCAAACAGGTCACACACGAACAAAGCCTGTCAGTGATGACATTATATATTTCAAAGGAAAATCTCTGACTGTTGTCAGAAAAAGCCACTTACTTTCAAGTAACTGATACTTGGCAGCTGGGTTCTGGAAAGCTGCAGATCCTCGGTAGATCGACTCTTCCCGGAAACACTCTGCAGCGCAGCATCGCGAGCGGCTCAGGCGCCGGGGAGACCGAAGATCCGCCATCACCGCTTCCGTCAGCGGCCGCAGCAGCATCCGCGCCGTTGTGCTGCCGGTGTTCTGGCTATCTCCGCTACGCAGCAATATGTCCCACCTTGAGGCAACGCTCGCATCGATGTTACCTCACAGGTTGCTTACTCAGCAGATTTCTTATCAACTATGATAAGCTTAATTTATGTCATGACTGGGTTTCTTTAAGCTGCTCTGTTACTTCTTGTTTTAAGTTTACATGATTGGTGGCTTGTAAATACACTTTATAAATGGCTTTAGTTTGTCGTCTGCCATGTTGTTACCATACTGTAAACGAGAGTCAGGACAAAACATTTTGTCCCTATACTGTAAAATATTTTAGTTTAATAATGCTTTGATTATCAAACTATGCTAAATAGATGTTGATGGTGATATTGCATGTGACTGAAGCTGTGCATGTCTCTGGTTTAATGTTAAAGCATACCCAATCATGTCAGGTGCACAGTGACGTCTGCAGTTCGGTGGAGACATTTTGACTGCACTACATTGGATAAAGACTGCCATACAATGTATTGATGTCCAAAAAAGAGTTTGCATGGATCTGTATTTGTAGATTTTTGCGTTTAATTTAATTTCAATGGAAACTTGTTTCCCCTGTTTGAAACCGTTTCATTCTTACAAACATTTATGTTTAGAAATTGGTAGGATATTACAGTGTTAAGACATGAACTGCTATACCTTTGTATTTTACAAAAAAAGGCTGGAAATTCTGATTAAATAATTTAGTGCATCACCATGTACAGAGGTAAAATTTTCTAATCAGGGAATTTCCTAGATAAACATGTGCGACCTACCAATGTGAAATGGGTAGGATATCCCGATGAAGGGTTTTGGTGCATCAATATGTGCTTCCTCCGTATTTTATAAAGATTTTCAAATGAAGGAATCTGGTGTTGCAAACTGTGCGTGTATTTACCAGGTTAGATGTCAAAATGTGCTCCCAGGTGTAGTTTATGGGGGTAAGATAGGTCAGAAAACTAAGGGTTCACATTTAACTTAAGGTTTGGTTGTTTTGCTTAATTTTAAAAGAATGTGTGAGTCTGTGCGAGTTGATCATGATGTGTATTGCAGGGGAATTAAGTGAAAGTTATGTGTATTAGAGGATATGTTGGATTTAAGGATGAGCTATTGAAAAAGTTAACATTTATTAGTCTTTATTGCTACATAAGTAAATCTAGAAGGCTCTTACCAAGTACAGAAGGTAAAGATGGGCAACATCAATGTTCCAGTTGTTTCTAATCTGGTGAGGTTTCAGTTGTGATTTAAATGAACTCAGTGTGTCCGTAGTTTTACAGTTTTCTTGAAGTTTATTCCAGATTGAGGAGCATAAAACTGAATGAAAGAAATATCTGTTTCATTCAGACATACTTCTGAAACAGTTCAGAAAAATATTCCTCTACGACGTTCACAGCTAAGATGGAAGCTTTACATGGAACTTGTATCATTCGATTGTTGAAGTTGATGTAAGATGAAACCATGTCACATGCTTGAGGTTTTGCAGGATGTTTGCAATTAGAAAGACACTCTTAGCATTTGTATTAATATATAGTTATTTATTTAGATATTGTTTAAAGTACAGGAAGAAAAGAATTACATTTGAAAGGATAAAAACCAGTGCAATTAATTTGTATCATGATTTAGCACTTTANAGAGGACAGAGGCTGAGTTATAAACCTTTGCTGATAAAGATGAGATCAGGGGATAAGATCAGCTTCACCTGTAAGTATCAGCCAATCACGATCCCCCGAAGGAAGTTGGGGCCAATAAATGTGTCCTATATTATACATGCATATAGGATATAATGTGAACAGCACTGTCAGAGATGCAATAAGTTTATAGCAGGTATGCGAATGATTTCATCGTCTGACTGCTGATTGCAGCAATCTACATTAACAGAAATAGAGGGCCCCAAAACCAAATTTCGCTTAGGGCCCCATGGATTCTTGGGCCGACCCTAGCCCTGGGACTCCATATGAGTCACTAAGACATTCCTGGATCAGATAATAAGAGCCAGTTGTCGTCAGTCTGGTTGAATCACAGAAGATGGAGGAATGGCTCACTCAGTATAGACTTTAGAATCTAGACAAGTTTTCTTCATAACCAGCTGAATAGATTCTCTATGAATCTGCAGAGATGGACTGATGGTTAGGTGTTAACCTCTGAGTACGGAGTTAGTTGGGAGGGGTATAGCCCTTCAGATAATAGATCTGGTAACGTCTCAGAGAAAGGAATTAGAGTGGAGGGCTTATCATTCAATGATAATACCCAGAACTTGTTGGAGGAAGGATAGAACCCTTCTGGTCTGAGAACACCTTCAGATCTTGCAAGGTTTACAACCCAAATGGTACCAAGGATCCATTTGGATCTGCTGTAGTCCATTACAGCAGAAATCTGGATAAGTCATGGGACCACTGAGGCGCGTGTGTGTGGTGACTTCAGTTTGTGGATACCTGCACATCTTCTGGCGCAGCCATCTTAAGTTCTCCATCTGTGTTCTTGGTGTTTGTGGTGAAATCACTGAAAGTAAATGCATCAACTTCTCTCTCAATCAGAGACTATCCAAAAGTAGATGGGAAAATCTACAGTTATGTTGACGCTGTCCTGCTTCTGAAGTAAAGTGAAACTTATTTACTGGTCTGTCTTCATTCCTACAATAACTTTGAGATACAGATAAGTCCAAAATTATTCATACCCCTGAATATAATCATTTACATTTCTGAAAGGAAATAAGAGGCGTTTCTAAAAAAATTTAAATGATCAATTTTGATTTTAAAAAGTCTGTTTATTTAAAATCATTTATACCCTTATCCTCAACAATCAGTGGACGAATATTTATTGGAATTACAGCTATGAAGCCCTTATAACTGCTGAGCTGCTTTTATCACGTTTCTTTGGTGGTAAACTTTAGCTTCCTTCACTGATTCACGCTCAGAATTCAGTCACAAATTTAAAAACAATAGTTTCAGTTAGAAGAAACTTCTTATGGGGCCCAAAAGCGTGGGCCCCATAAGAAGTGCTGTTTTTGGTAAGATTTAGGGTTCTTCTGTTTATAAAAACATTCTTCAAGGATTTTATGATGGATGCTTTACATGAAAAGTAGTTTCATGCCACTTACTCACTTGTCGAAGTTGATGTACAACAAAAATATGTCAGATAACCGACATGTTTACCATTAAAAAAGACAGAAGCATCATATTCATGTTAATGTGCATTTATTAATTTAGGTTATAGCTTTGCTGTTTAAAGTACAGGAAGAAAAGAATTACATTTGAAAGGATAAAAACCAGTGCAATTAATTTGTATCATGATTTAGCACTTTATATGAATGTTTTTTTTTTATTTTCCCCTAATTTCCATCAACAAGTTATGTAAATATTTAAATGATTCTTCTGAGATAGATTAGTTTCATGACGCTAATAAAGACATCAAAAAGTTGAGATGAAGCATTTTTTCTACATGTGTATAAATACTAGAGCTAATAGTGATAATAACTATAGGCTGTATGAAAGCATTGCCTAAGTTATTGCAGAAGTGGGGCTCTTAGGCTGGTTGTAGGATTATTTGTAGAGCAGCTGTGAGCAGAGCGGTCAGGAGAACAGAGGCTGGTGATTTTGTGAACTCCAGGACACCACTGGTGGTTGCAGCTGTAAATCAGACAAACACAGTCCATTTACAATGTTCCTGATTTAAACTACTGCTGAATATTTGGAAATGATTTCATGTAAGTAAAGTATGCTCACATTGGGATGGTATTGCTGTACTGGCTGGGGTTGTATTTGAACTGTTTGTGTTTCCTAAAACAAAGAATTAAGTTTGTTAGACTGTGGCACCCCCTAGTGGCCGTAAACAGCAAAACTACAGCAGTAGACCTTTGACACCACACTATGAACGCGTTACTGCACTAACTGACAACGACACTTAAATGAAACAAGACGGTTCATTAGAATTATTATTTAATCATATAAGATCCATAAGATGTCTAATTTTTCCTTTAGCTCACAAAGGTCCAACAGGTACAAATGAAAACACACTGCTGATGACGAAATATTTTTTTCATTTTAGGCAGTAGTTCATGTGAATTTCAGATGGAAACACACCATCACCCACATTGTTTTTGACTCCAACCTGGACCATTTTAAAGAGAAAGGTGATAGTTTTACCCTGTGGCTCAGTGCTGTTTGTAGCGGTCGGTACTGTTGGGTCTGCTCTAGTGGTGATTAGACCCAAACCTAGTGTGTCCAGGTCAGACTGTAGCTGTAGGTTCACCCATCTCTGAACCACAGTATCATTCTCAAACAGCTTGAGATCTCGTAGGTTTTCACCCATCAGACCTTGGACGTTGGCCACAGTCAGGTTCTGTCGGAAAAGACAAACACAGGAAGATTTCTTCGAGGATCTTTAATTTTCAGCACCACATAGTTACTGTAAGTAGGTTGAGGCTTGTTTTGTAGCTTTGGCCACTAAAATGACTTTCCATCCACAGAAACTTCTCACACAGACAGTTTTCTGGTATAGTTTGTTTCACATGTAAACTTACAGTTATCACGTTGATATCCAGACTCCTGAAAGTGTCGACATCCATGCTGATGTTCTGTCTTGATAAAGCTGCAATGTCTGCTTGAGGTGCTCCACCTACCAACCAGCAATGGGAAGGTTACCTTACTGAAGGGTCCTTAGTTGGATAGTTAGGCAGGTACCAGGCATGCTCACCTAGATAGCCTTTAACCAGGTTGTAATAGTTAATCGGATTATC
>NW_006800315.1:115004-134162 GCF_000485575.1 Poecilia formosa | reverse complement strand
CATATATATATATATATATATATATATATATATATGTGTGTGTGTCATATTTTATGTGTACAGCATTTTTATAACAGTTGAAGTTAACAGAGTTTCTGCCTCTTCCATTCCAGTTTGGATGTGAAGACTACCGTATTTTTTGGACTAGAAGTTGCTACTTTTTTTCTAAGCTTTGAATCATGCAACTTATAGTCCAGTGCAGCTTTTCTGTGAATTTTTCTTCAACCACCAGGGGGCTATTTAGCAGGAAGTGAATCATTGGAAGTCAAAATTGGAAATCAAAGAAGAAAGTGCAGATTTTTATTTAGGACAAGCACATGCTAGCAGCAGGCACGATGGGGAAATGTTTTCAAACTCATACCCCCTCATCATGGAAACCACATGAAGGAAAAGATGACTCTTTTAAGTTGAAACCTATCAATCTGGTAGTACAGGAGGGAAATAGAGCTGCTGCACGTAAGCTCGGTGTGAACGAAACCATGGTTCGGCTTTGGAGATGCAGGGCTGTGTCCTTAATATATCCAGCAGATTTATTAGGATGCTCCCTTAGCTGCGTCCTTATGAAAACCGAGAGCTGTGGAGATACCAGCGGCTTATAGCCCGGTGCAGCTTATATATGTACGTTTACAGTTTCTTAAAAAAAAAATGTAGGTGCGGCTTACGGTAAGGTGCGGAAAATATGGTAGTCATAACTGAAGTGTTAATAAACTGTCAGAAGAGTGACTATGGATTATATATTTTTCTTTCTTTCCCTTCTCCTGAACATTGATTATTGGACTTATACCCTGGCACAGCAGATGGAGGATTGCGTCGTCATCTTAGGACATCGTTTGGTTTTTCCTCTTCACCTCAACTGGAAGCAGCGTCTGTATGAACTGAACTACTAAAGCTGGTACTGCTTTGTTTTATTTTCTCATAGCGTGCAACAGCCTTTACGTTTTGGGTCTCACCACAAGCAGGGCCAGATTAACACTTTGCTGGACCCTGAGCCCCATGATCATGCCCAGAAGATCACCGTAATCTGGCAAAATACAGAATAAAATACTGTAATAATACAGTAAATATACTCAATACTTTAGATTCAGTTTGGTATACAAATGACCAAAAACTTTTAGAACTACAAACACTCCTATGTCTTCCTGTCAGTGACACTCAGACAAATATGATGCTAGGAAAACAAAACGCATGTCAGTATCAGAATGATCTGGTAAAATTCACCCGCTACACTGAGAGGGTGTAGTGGTTGTTTATTTTATGAACAATAAACAACCAAACCATTGATGTTTACCTATCGCTGACCCCCAACAGAAATGTACTGAACTGATGGAGATATCTCAGAGGAAGTTCACAGAGATCAAGAAACATTTTAAACAGAAATCATCCGGTTGCCCCAGAATTTAACAGGACTATTAAGTTATTAGCCTTTTGATGCCAGTGTTCCCTCCACAACTATGAACAATTTACTGCATTTTCATGGCCACACAAGAAAAAAAAACACAATCAGGGTTCATTCACTTTTCACAAAGTAAATTTCAAGCATTTTTAAAACATTTTCAAGGTAAGTTTTCCAACTATTCCAGCGTCACACTTTGGAGATAAAAACAAAACCAATGAACTAAAAGAAAGACAATATCATTTATTACTGTTAGTAATTTATTTGAATGGTATTTTCCATTCTATGCCACATACAAACTATGACAACATTTTATGTTTTCAAATGTCTTTAAGACACACCTTACACAGCTGACCGGCCTGAGAACAAAACACTACTTTAGCAAAACAATCCCCCAATTTCAAATAGTTATAAGCCGAGCGTTATTTCAGTCACAGATATGTCATTGAGCCTTTAGGAATAATACATATTGGTTATATTGAACAAATACGAACAAATCTTTAGATAAATGACCTTCCTGCTCAAATTAAATGCTTAAACACAATTACAAAGTTACAGAAAATGTTCTTGATAGGTTTTCTGACATTAGGGAAACAGAAATCACTGTGGTAATTGTATCCGACCTAAATCAAGTAAAGTTTTCAAATTTAGGCTATTAATAAAACGTTTAATTTGTATTTTATTTAAAGAAACTGTGCAGTATGGATATCAAGCACTGTCAAGGACTTTATGCAGAAATCAAGCACTTTCCAAGCCTTGAATTCACCTAAGTGAAGGATTTCAAGCACCCTGATCAATAAAATACGGTATCAGTATAATTTTCTGAAATGAACATGTTGGTCCAAAACTCATTTAACCTGTTTCAAAACAGAAAGCAACCTCTCACCCTCACAGTTAGACACAGCAAAAGTAAGAACACAAACAATCAGTCATCACAGCCCCTCTCAAATTAAATCCCAAACAGGTCACACACGAACAAAGCCTGTCAGTGATGACATTATATATTTCAAAGGAAAATCTCTGACTGTTGTCAGAAAAAGCCACTTACTTTCAAGTAACTGATACTTGGCAGCTGGGTTCTGGAAAGCTGCAGATCCTCGGTAGATCGACTCTTCCCAGAAACACTCTGCAGCGCAGAATCGCGAGCGGCTCAGGCGTCGGGGAGACCGGAGATCCGCCATCACCGCTTCCGTCAGCGGCCGCAGCAGCATCCGCGCCGTTGTGCTGCCGGTGTTCTGGCTATCTCCGCTACGCAGCAATATGTCCCACCTTGAGGCAACGCTCGCATCGATGTTACCTCACAGGTTGCTTACTCAGCAGATTTCTTATCAACTACGATAAGCTTAATTTATGTCATGACTGGGTTTCTTTAAGCTGCTCTGTTACTTCTTGTTTTAAGTTTACATGATTGGTGGCTTGTAAATACACTTTATAAATGGCTTTAGTTTGTCGTCTGCCATGTTGTTACCATACTGTAAACGAGAGTCAGGACAAAACATTTTGTCCCTATACTGTAAAATATTTTAGTTTAATAATGCTTTGATTATCAAACTATGCTAAATAGATGTTGATGGTGATATTGCATGTGACTGAAGCTGTGCATGTCTCTGGTTTAATGTTAAAGCATACCCAATCATGTCAGGTGCACAGTGACGTCTGCAGTTCGGTGGAGACATTTTGACTGCACTACATTGGATAAAGACTGCCATACAATGTATTGATGTCCAAAAAAGAGTTTGCATGGATCTGTATTTGTAGATTTTTGCGTTTAATTTAATTTCAATGGAAACTTGTTTCCCCTGTTTGAAACCGTTTCATTCTTACAAACATTTATGTTTAGAAATTGGTAGGATATTACAGTGTTAAGACATGAACTGCTATACCTTTGTATTTAAAAAGAAGGCTGGAAATTCTGATTAAATAATTTAGTGCATCACCATGTACACAGGTAAAATTTTCTAACCAGGGAATTTCCTAGATAAACATGTGCGACCTACCAATGTGAAATGGGTAGGATATCCCGATGAAGGGTTTTGGTGCATCAATATGTGCTTCCTCCGTATTTTATAAAGATTTTCAAATGAAGGAATCTGGTGTTGCAAACTGTGCGTGTATTTACCAGGTTAGATGTCAAAATGTGCTCCCAGGTGTAGTTTATGGGGGTAAGATAGGTCAGAAAACTAAGGGTTCACATTTAACTTAAGGTTTGGTTGTTTTGCTTAATTTTAAAAGAATGTGTGAGTCTGTGCGAGTTGATCATGATGTGTATTGCAGGGGAATTAAGTGAAAGTTATGTGTATTAGAGGATATGTTGGATTTAAGGATGAGCTATTGAAAAAGTTAACATTTATTAGTCTTTATTGCTACATAAGTAAATCTAGAAGGCTCTTACCAAGTACAGAAGGTAAAGATGGGCAACATCAATGTTCCAGTTGTTTCTAATCTGGTGAGGTTTCAGTTGTGATTTAAATGAACTCAGTGTGTCCGTAGTTTTACAGTTTTCTTGAAGTTTATTCCAGATTGAGGAGCATAAAACTGAATGAAAGAAATATCTGTTTCATTCAGACATACTTCTGAAACAGTTCAGAAAAATATTCCTCTACGACGTTCACAGCTAAGATGGAAGCTTTACATGGAACTTGTATCATTCGATTGTTGAAGTTGATGTAAGATGAAACCATGTCACATGCTTGAGGTTTTGCAGGATGTTTGCAATTAGAAAGACACTCTTAGCATTTGTATTAATATATAGTTATTTATTTAGATATTGTTTAAAGTACAGGAAGAAAAGAATTACATTTGAAAGGATAAAAACCAGTGCAATTAATTTGTATCATGATTTAGCACTTTATATGAATGTTTTTTTTTTATTTTCCCCTAATTTCCATCAACAAGTTATGTAAATATTTAAATGATTCTTCTGAGATAGATTAGTTTCATGACGCTAATAAAGACATCAAAAAGTTGAGATGAAGCATTTTTTCTACATGTGTATAAATACTAGAGCTAATAGTGATAATAACTATAGGCTGTATGAAAGCATTGCCTAAGTTATTGCAGAAGTGGGGCTCTTAGGCTGGTTGTAGGATTATTTGTAGAGCAGCTGTGAGCAGAGCGGTCAGGAGAACAGAGGCTGGTGATTTTGTGAACTCCAGGACACCACTGGTGGTTGCAGCTGTAAATCAGACAAACACAGTCCATTTACAATGTTCCTGATTTAAACTACTGCTGAATATTTGGAAATGATTTCATGTAAGTAAAGTATGCTCACATTGGGATGGTATTGCTGTACTGGCTGGGGTTGTATTTGAACTGTTTGTGTTTCCTAAAACAAAGAATTAAGTTTGTTAGACTGTGGCACCCCCTAGTGGCCGTAAACAGCAAAACTACAGCAGTAGACCTTTGACACCACACTATGAACGCGTTACTGCACTAACTGACAACGACACTTAAATGAAACAAGACGGTTCATTAGAATTATTATTTAATCATATAAGATCCATAAGATGTCTAATTTTTCCTTTAGCTCACAAAGGTCCAACAGGTACAAATGAAAACACACTGCTGATGACGAAATATTTTTTTCATTTTAGGCAGTAGTTCATGTGAATTTCAGATGGAAACACACCATCACCCACATTGTTTTTGACTCCAACCTGGACCATTTTAAAGAGAAAGGTGATAGTTTTACCCTGTGGCTCAGTGCTGTTTGTAGCGGTCGGTACTGTTGGGTCTGCTCTAGTGGTGATTAGACCCAAACCTAGTGTGTCCAGGTCAGACTGTAGCTGTAGGTTCACCCATCTCTGAACCACAGTATCATTCTCAAACAGCTTGAGATCTCGTAGGTTTTCACCCATCAGACCTTGGACGTTGGCCACAGTCAGGTTCTGTCGGAAAAGACAAACACAGGAAGATTTCTTCGAGGATCTTTAATTTTCAGCACCACATAGTTACTGTAAGTAGGTTGAGGCTTGTTTTGTAGCTTTGGCCACTAAAATGACTTTCCATCCACAGAAACTTCTCACACAGACAGTTTTCTGGTATAGTTTGTTTCACATGTAAACTTACAGTTATCACGTTGATATCCAGACTCCTGAAAGTGTCGACATCCATGCTGATGTTCTGTCTTGATAAAGCTGCAATGTCTGCTTGAGGTGCTCCACCTACCAACCAGCAATGGGAAGGTTACCTTACTGAAGGGTCCTTAGTTGGATAGTTAGGCAGGTACCAGGCATGCTCACCTAGATAGCCTTTAACCAGGTTGTAATAGTTAATCGGATTATCTCTATGGACGCTGAAGGAGGTGTTGCTGATCTCATAGAGGACCCTCTTCTGCTCAGTTGAACATGATGCCACATCCAGATGCTTGGTATTTCTGACAACAGATAAAGAGGCATTCAGTGTCACTTTAGCAACCACAGTGGATATGTTTGTTATATCCATGCTGACACCAACCTCATGCTGTCTGCTGTGATGGTCTGTAACGTGCTGGTGTCCAGTGAGCACAAGTTGGAGTCAATAATGTTTAGTTCACTGCTGTCCAGTGAATTTCCAGAGGCTTTCAGGTACTTGGTGATGATTGCTTTGCTCTAAATGCAACATGAAGAAAAACTCATCAAGTTTCCACTCCAGTCAAATGAAAGTTTTGGTAATGTTTACGGTGCGCTGTACCTGTGCCGTCTCCCATGTTCCATCTTCAGGTTTCATCAGAGCTGCCAAGGTATCCAGTTCAGTGATGTTCCACTTAGAGATGTCATCAAGTGTTGCTGAGCGAGAGACTGAAGCAAGCATCTGTACTTCCTGATCAGGAACTCCAGATGGGAATGCCTGGAGAGACGGATTGAGACAAACTGTGTTGAACAAACACCACAATCTGACATTACATGCATTATGATCATCATCTTTGAAAATGAAGTACATCAAATTCTGCTTTTAAACTTATTTGTGATGAGTGAGAGTTTGCACTTATTTTTGAAAATGTACAAATCAGTTTGAGTTCAGTCCAGTTGTTAGCAATTGCTTTTAGAGAAAGCCCTCTTTATCAGGGTGGATCCAGGTTTGTTCCCCAGATCCCAGAGGATCTGGGGAACAAACCCCTGCATGCACACACAGGCAAACTCACACAACATACATATCTGGCACATCTAAGAGCTTCAGGAGAAACCAACAACTACACTAAACTCTGGGAAAGTTGTTTTATTGTAAGAGGAGGAGCTGTGAAAAACATAAAGAGTACAGTGATCCCTCGTTTTTCGTGAGGGTTGCGTTCCGAAAATAACCTGCGATAAGTGAAATCTGCAAAGTAGTTACCTTTAGTTTCTACAATTATTATACAGCATAAATAAATACTCTACATTGAAACCAAAGAACAAAACCTGTTTTCAGGTCAGCGGATGTGCGTGTTCATCAATCGGGCCTTAATGTGATCCAGAGTCATGTCATTAAAGCGTCTCCTCCAAGCTGCCCCGCGAGACTCACAGCTGGATCTCGTCACCCGAGCCTCCGGTCGGTTTCTGCTGCCTCTGGCCACAGTTTTTTCCAGCAGGCATTCAAAGTTTTCATCTTTCATCTCCTGAATGGCCAATCTGTATTACTTATATTTAAATACCGTAACATGATTGGCACTCGGGTAGAGAAGGAGCTCGGAGACTGTTTAGCCAATCAGGACGCAGAACACAGTGCACTGTGAAAAACGGCACAAAAAAGTCTGCGAAGCAGCGAGACCGCGAAAGGTGAACGTCGTTACAGCGAGGGATCACTGTACCTGGATTTTACCACCAAAACACTTTTATTCTCTTTAAAAAGTAACAGATATTTCCATGTGACCTGGTTGAGTTTATTGAGAATGATTCTTTGGTAACCATCGTCATCCACTTTCTGGCAGATGGAGTGGAGGTTATCTTTCAGAATGGGAACGTCCAGGCAGAGTTCAAACTGCAGCTGATTGTAGCCGAAGGGGAAGGAAGGGTCGCTGACGGTGACCTGGGTGATGTTCCCCTCACTGCATCCTTTTAAAAGTTTGAGAAAAAGAGTCGGGATTTGGTTTGCAACTAATGTATTCCACTTAAATAACTTAATCTTTAATCATTTAGGAAATCTTGCAGTTTTGGCTTCAGAAGCTGCTTTTAAAAGTGTTTACCTGCTCCTCGTTTTGCTACTGTAGGGGCGAGCTCTGAAAACAGAGTCTTGAGCTTCTTCTTCTGGGTTTTTTGTTTCCTTAGGTCAGGTATGAAACCCTTAAGGAATCTTTTCTTTGTTGTCTGACAAAGTAGAAATAATATGACAGTTAGTTCTTTCATGCAAAGACAAATGAGTTGTTGTTAGGTGAATTTATGTCGCATCTTAACGTCATCAGACTTACAGCTGTGAAACGTGTCCAGATGTTTCTTGTTAAATACAAAGGAAGTGTTCCCAGCCCCTGTAGCGTCTGTTGGTCCCAGCTGTTTACAGCTCTGAAAAAAGGTTTGTGCAAACATGACACAGCTAAAAAAATATTTGAATATACATAAGTCATCTTTCAGACAACAAGCTAGTGAGTGTTGCCTGGTGTGTTGCTGTGAAGTCCATCTAAGTCTATCTGATTATGTAAGACTGGATGTTAGATTTAAATGAGCCCACTTTATCTCAATTTATATTAAAATGCAGGACAACAGAAGTTGAGTGATTTTTTCCCTGCAGATTAAATGACTGGATTAACATTTTTAGTACCCGTATTGTGTTTTCCCAGACAGCAGCAGTGTTTCCATAGCAGCCACTTGGCTGGCAGAGAGGTCTTTGCAGGCTTTGAGTTTTTCCAGGATGAGAGGATCCGAGTTCTCAATGTCGGATCTATCCAGAGTGCAGACCATGTTCCCCAGGACCTCCACATTGTCTCTGCTCAGGCTGACACCACTGATCCCCTGAAACAGTGAAAAATGTTCAAATCAGTGAAGACGTTTCATTACTCTGCTGTAGAAGAGTAATTTGAGGCACGTGTAATATGCTGCAGGTAGGCTCTTTGTATATTGATGCTCTGTTTTATTGGCTCTCACCAAGCAGTCTCTAGCTTCCCTGAACTTCTTTGGGCCCTTGTTCAAGATGCTGGAGGCCACAGAGAAGTCTGTAGCACCCAGGGCAGAGAAGTAGGACCTGCAGTTTGCTTTCTGGACATTTTCGGAGCTGTTGGTGGGGATTGTTGTAAAAAATCAAAATCATCATATAACTTTTTCAAACAACTGGCAACATAGTTACAATAATTACGTGGAGAGAGACTCACTCCAAGTAGAGAAGCATGTCCGAAGGGTAATCAGTGAAGTTCTGAGAGAGGTCGCCACGGATCAGGTTGTACATGCAGGTCAGCTGGAGGTCACAGTGTGAGAAGTTTGAATTTATTGATTCAAATGTGTGAAATATAATGTTTAATGTAGAGTAGACTCGGTTCTCTGCTTCCCATGAAGTGACCTGTTAGTGTTGCTACAGATCTTACCTGAGGTTCCTTCAGCTCCACCTTAGCTCTGCCTTTCCTCGGCCTGCAGGCGTGGATCAACTGACTGATTTTGGGTTTTGTCATTTTCTTAACCGTGCCGCATGTGAAACCTTGCAGCACAAATGGAGAAAGCCTTCAGAGAAAAGGAAAGAAAGATTACACCTGAGATATTCAAAGATTCACACTAAATACCAGGGTTGGTAGGTTTGTTCACTTACTGCTCAGTGTCAAAATCTGCCTCAGCCAGCGTCGGAAAAAACATGGTGGACTGAAAAAACAAGAAAAAAAGACAGTAAGACCTTAGTTGATCTTCTGTTTTCTAAATTTGAAAAGCAAAGGAGTAAATTCAGGTTTGCTTGGCGTTAAACTGCCGTCTGAACAAAATCTACAAGTCAATGGAATTAAACACCAAGAACTATAAGATAACAATTTATACTTTGGTACAAACATCTTGTGTTTTTTTCCGGCACAGTTGAATCATAATAAAAGATTATTTAAAAATGTATATATATTTTTTTTTACTTTCATCAGTGGTAAAAACAATTGTATATAAGCAGCCGTAACCAGTGCCTGCATAGATTGATTATGGTCCATGTTGATTAGATATTTTTAGAACGATGCTTTGCTGCACTTAGTTCCTCACATAAACCTTCTGCATGTGTTCAGGTAGTATGAAAAAAATTTCCTTTACCTTTTTAAGGAAAATATTGGACACATTCAGACATCAGTAGAAGTCTCCATGTGGACATATTTTCAACTTTTACGTTACCTTTGCATATTTAATATACTTTGTCAAACACTCTTTTTAACAAATGTAGCTTTGGGGAGATTGCGCGTTTCAAAGTTTATCCACCGACGGCCTGGATCTACTTCACACTGTTATCCATTCTGCATTAAACAGAACACTGACCTGATCTGCGGTCCACGTCTTCTTGTTTATCACGGTGATGTTGGCCGTTCCCTCAGAAAACACCAGCAGGGAGGGCGGGATCTCCGTTGCTAAGGCATCAGGGACATTCTCCACCACTTTGGCTGGACTGGAGTCCACAGAAATTATCTGCATGGAGGTTATGTGTTTTAGATCATGTATTCACTCAGCAGTAAGCAAGAGAAAAATTTTACCAGTTCTTGAGTCTTTTCACTTTTTGGACATTATAACAAAGCTTGTTTTTAAGTTTAATGAGTAGAAGTGTTATGTGTTTTAACAGCATCAGTCTGAAAAGCTACACATGTGGAACATTTTAGTCACTGCAACTTGTACAGTTGATGCACAACCTTCAGTCAATATTTCATTGTGTTTTTCATTTATAAATAAAGATTTAAATCGAACATACATATTAAAATATCTGTATTTTCTACACAAATAGGTTCTCAATCTCAACTAGGAACTAAGTGACAGATTTTTCTTGTTTTATTCACACAATGCTCTGAATAGATGTTCATGAAAGAAGTCAGGCGTTAAGATAGAAATCTCATCTTTTTACCTTTTTGACAAAAGTCTCCTGGACAACCTTCGGGGCTTCCAACATGTTGGAGACAAGCATTGGGTTCTTGGAGGCGCGGAGTGCTTCAGAAGCTGAGATGCTGTTGATTGACTTTGAAGGAACTCCAATGATAAGAGTCCCCAGAGACGCCAGAGAGGCTGAGCTGTTGATCTGACAGTCAAAGTCCATCCATTAAAAACATGATCAATGAACTGGAAGCTGATTGAAGGTGACTTTCTAATCAATCAAGCTATATTTAGTTTACACTTCATGGAAAAAAGAATTAAAGACATAATTTTTATGTATATTGTGGGGCTTGTACCTGAAAGCCTGAGGAGATGATGGAGTGGATGATGTTACTGGCCTGGTCCTGTCCCCAGGTGTTCACTGAGCCCAGGATGGACAAAGAGGAAACCAGCACCTCAGGAGGCACAGACAGGATCTGGCTGTTTGTCAGGCCAGAAGACGCACTTCCAAGGTCTGCAAACGTTTGAGCTGTGATGACCTTGATGTTGGATGCCAGAGCTGCAGATCTCTGTTTAGTGAAACACGCATCATTAACGGCTGTGAACTAAATTTCCGGTCAAAACATCACAACAGTCCATCATATAATAATGTCATATAAACCAGTTATATTTATTTTTCATATTTTTAAGAATTCTACCATCAATACAGCCTTTGAATAAATGATCATTTGAAGAGCAGATCGACACATCTGAACCTGCTGGGTTTATAAGAACCCAGATTTATAGAAAGGTGTGATGGCTCCCTGCAGTGTTGCAATATGGAAGACAATTAAGGTCTTCAAATAGTGGGAGGCACTTGTGTGTCCACCCAGATCGTATTTACGGAGCGCCCGTTCCACTCATGGCAGATGAAATCCGGATGGCGCGGGGCGCAGCAGTCACTTGACAGTGTGGGAGCCAAGTCTGTTCGGATGGACCACAGTGGAGCAGTCGCTCGATGGCCCCCACTGGTCTCACAGGCCTGTGGGGTCTGGATGGCCCCCACTGGTCTCACAGGCGTGTGGGGGCCATCCAGCACCAGACGGAGGACCAGGCCGAAGGAGGTTGTTGGGCTGCCACCCACTACCACTAGACAATCATTTTCATTAATAATTGCCTCTGAAGGGCTTAAAATGGTTCTTGTTGTCATCCTCCCAGTTTCTTGTTGCAGTGTCTGAGCCGTAACAAAAGGGAATACTATTGTAAGTTACATCAGTGACTGAAAGCAAAGCTCAGTAGGCGTTGGTCAGTGGATCCCACCTCTTTGCGCTTAAGAATTTGCGAATTCATCAAATTATTCATGAAAAATGAGCCTATTTGCTGTTTTTTCAAAAGCTTGTCCTAACATATTTGATATAAAATGCAGCTGGCATGTCACTGAATGGAGCATGGATGTTCTGCCCATGCATGGAGGAAGCTGGGTCCAACAACCACAAATGGTTCCTGAAAGTTGTCTTTAGGTGTCGGGACATTGTGTGCCTGTCTCTGTGTCGCTCTGTGACGGACTGGTGATTTGTGACCCCACCTTTTGCCCAATAACTAATGGATATATATACTGAACTGCAGGGATATACTATGGATGGACAGGAGGGGCTTGAGCTACTGAAATAATCGGTTAAAACCATTTCTAATGGGGTTCTCAAGTATTGGTGGATCTCATCAGACAGCAGTGGTTCCTAACCCCCACCATTAACTGGTCAACTGTATAGACAATATTTGCATTTATTCCTGTTTTCCTGCATTTAAACCTGTCAGTGCAATCAAATGATTGCTGTGTGAGAATAAAAAGAGAAATCTTGAATGAAATAAAGAGAAGCATGTTGCTACAGGCCGTACAGACGGTCACTGAGCAGAACCTCTGTGACGTTTTCATCTGGTACCTCAGGATTCTCTGTGCTGTTGCAGAATCTCTTCAGCTTGTCCAAGATGGCCATCGTATCAGCTTCATTAAGAGAAGCAAATAATGAGCTTGGGATGTCAGGCGAGCAGAGTAAGGAGCCTGGGAGCCTGAATGAAAAGTGACATGTTGAAGGATTTTAGCAAAATGAATAAAACTTACTTTCTTGTAATAATAATGTTTCCTTTTACTGGTGGATAGTTACATAATGAGTCCAAAGGATGGGTAGAACTCATAAAGCTGCAAGATGTAGTAGTCGGTTACGTCTTGTGGGATCGCTGCGTTGTTAAAGAGCTCCAGGTTCGCCTTATCCTCCAAGAACACATTCAGCTTCAAAAATAGATAAGTAAAACACCAAACAGGTCAGAGACATTCAGATGAAACCTGCTGGATCACACAGGTCAAGTTAGCAGGTTTGTAAAATTCTGATTTTGTTTGTTGATGGCATCCGAATTTAAAGTTTGCAGAAATACCTGGGAGATGTTGACAAAGCCTTTGAAATCATCCAGAGTGATAAATATCACAAAGGTGCTGATGTAGTTGACAAACCAGGAGGTGGAGTTCAGATCCGGGTCTGTGGGGTTGTAGCATCTGGCCGCAGATTCTGTGGAAAAACAGGGATTTTCAGTGTTTTAGGCAGCTGACTTCGCTAATGTCATTAAAATGTAATAGATGTTTTCCATCTGTTTCCAAAATCAAACTTTTCATGGACTTATTACTGTCTCAATGCATAAACAATGTTACATGCTGTGGTGACCGCATGTGTGCTTGTCAGTTCCAGGTTGCTGCTGAGCTCCTGCAGCTTAAGCAGGTGCAGCTGGTTGCACTCTGCCTCTGGATGAGCAGAGTATAGAGCTAGGTTGGACACTGATCTCAGGGCCTCTTGGCCAACTGGGCAGCATGTGTGCTGCAGCTTTGTGGTGGTTTGAGGGAAGTGTGTGGACTTATTCTTTTTTTCCAGGCTTGTAGATGAGTGGGGCCTTGTTTATGAAGACCCCAAGTTCATGGCTTCTCCCCGGTTAGATTGCTAGAGGATTGTGTCTTATTAGAAACCCTGGATTTTGTTATTTACACTCACTTTTTCCTCAAGTTTTTCCCCTTCACATTCAAGATTCTTCCTGGCTTATTTTTAAATAAAACATTAACTGTACCCTCCTGGTTTTGCCTCTTCGTTCCCTGGTCATTTGTTACTATCCCCCCATACCCTTAGACTGCCTTGGGGATGTAACGACACCAATTAATCAAAAATATATACTTAAAGTGAAAAAGACAGACTTAAGACGGCTATCTCGTATCACATTTTTCTCCAAAATCTCACCGGCACCGAGGTAGCTTCTGATGACGGCGTATACATCTGGCTGTCCAAAGTCTGAACCGGTGTAGGTGAAGTTCTTTCCCATGAAAGACACCCTGTGGAACAGGAAGCAATGGAAATGTGGTTACATGGGGATCTTTTGTCAATGGTATGACAACATGAGACACTGACTCACAGTTTCTGGAAGGCGAGACATGAGGAATTCTGCACTTTGTTGAAGCTGATGAGATCCTTGGTGAGGAACCTCAGATAGTTCCTCAAACGTACGTTAAACCACAGATCAACCTCAGATCTTCTGTTGCTGCTCAGAGCCAAAGGCCAAACACAGGGAAGGATGATCCTCCTCACATCATCTGGGACGTCCTCCTGCAGGTGTTGTACAGAAATATAAACAGTGAGGAGAACAGATTCACCCATAGATGTTACTTCACATTTAAAATTGAGATGGGAACATACGTTTTCTAGGAAGGAGGGAGTGTTGTTGTAGTTGCTGAAGATGATGCAGATGTCTGTATTGTTACTGACGACATCAGGCTGATTGAGGAACTGACTCAGCTCTGAGGTGCTGATGGTATTTAGGAGCTGGAGAAGAATAAAAGTGTTGTATCACCTCATTGCCACCATGACACTAAATCTGACAACACAAATCTACATGAATGTATTCATTCTTTTGTTGTGTACCTCTGACTCGCGCTTTGGTGGCAGAAGAGATATGAATGTCGCCACATCAGGAAATCCAAAGCTGAGGAAGATGTTCTGCAGGAAGAGGTAGAAGCTTCCACCACTGTAACACTTCAGCGGCGTTGAATCTGGGTCACAAAGTATAATATTTTACACATAGGTGTCATAAAGACAAACACATTTGGAGCAGACTGCAGCACTTTTATAGACAAACCTTGGAGGAAAATGAGGATGTTTCTGTAGACTTCAGTTTTAGTGTTGTTGCTGAGTGTTGTCTGTATTGTGTCAAGCACATTTATCCTGAATAAACATGAGATGAATTCATCAGTTAGAAAATGCTCTAACAAATTTCTACAGTCACTGTTTTCTATTTCCTGCAAACTCTTGTTTGGATCATTTGAGTCCTTACGTCTCCTGGCTGGTGGCACAGCTCCTGTTTGCTGCCAGAGAGAAAAGGCGGGGCACCAGATTTGGAGAGAGGTCAGTGAGTAACGGCTGCAGTCGCCTTAGCCACTGCAGGAAGTCTTCGTCACTGACAGCTGGAAGACCTCCCCTGTTAAAAACCTCCTGGAGGAAGGCAGATTTCACTTCCAGTGAGTAGTTCACAGACTGGGCCTGCAGGGAAACAGAGCAGGAAATACAATCAAACTATGATTAAAATGTATTATTTTTAATAAGGCCTTCATATTAATCCAATACTAATTGTGCCACTATTGAAGCATCCAAATTGAATGCAAATTGTACATTTTCTACTCTTAACATTTTCATAGGGTAATATAAAGTGATGGTGTGAAGCAGTTGGCTGCTATATCTGGTTGTGTCACATCTTTAATTTTTTTTAGTAAAATATAGAAGTAAGCTGACAGTTGGGTTTTAAACAATGTTTAGTTTTTGATAACAATGTGCTATGATTGAAATTTAGGAAACATCAAGCATCATGATTAGGAAATTATGGCAAAAATGTGAATGAGATTTGACGTTTTGGCTTTTAGATGAAAATTATGAATAAATCAAACCAATGTCCACTGAAATCTTCAGTTTGCTCTGTTTTAAAAATAGTAACAGTTTGTTTATTAAATGTTCTGTAAATCTTCAACAATCAGGTAAAAGAACCCTGCAACTTTTAACCAACAAAACTTTGATGACTGAGCAGAAGGTGAACAGGTCAGCTTTGTTTACCACAACTGCTTGAGAGAGTGAATCAAAGAAAGCAGCAAAGTCAGCCGGCTCGATGACTGTCATGACTTTTGTCACATCTTGCGTTCCGTTTAGCTGTGAAGGGGTCGCTGCAAGCTCTTTCAGTTGACTGAAAGTGAGAAGATCTGCCACCTCAGCCTAGACACAAGAAGCCATGAATCACTTTAGAAATAGTTCAACTGTTAGGAGTGAACTTAGGCTAACTTAGCTGTTAGCCTAAGTTCAGCAGCAGATGTTTCATACTTAAACATTGTTTCATTTAGAAAAACATTCACTGCTACAGCAAAACAAAACAATGATCAGCAGCAGATGCAGCATGACATACACATCCTCAAACCCTTCCTAGAAATTCTCATCCTGTAATTACTACTGTTAAGAATAAATAATTCTGTTTTCCTCTATTTGTTTTAGCTATCTGCATGCTCGTATACACATACATGCATTCACATAGAGCAGGCGTGGAAAGCTAAAGGAAATGACACGTTAGGAAACACCTTCTTTACGGCGTAGCTTAGATAGAAGCTAATAAAGGGAATTACAAACTGTTCTTTGATGCCATTTTGCTCTTTTAGCCACTAAGGATAGCATGAACTATGCACCAGCTGCATTTTGGTATTAATAAATGGAATTCATGAATTCAACTCACTGACTTTTCTTCAAACTCATAAATCAAGAACCTAATGGAGAAGAGAGAATTCTCCACACTACACTTCCACTCATGCTGAAAAAGTAAAATTATAGCTCATAACCTCGTTTATTAAAAATAATCATTTAGCATATCTAATTAAATTAACCACTTAACCATATAAATAAAAACATAAATAAAACATATTTTGTCCTTTCACTGCTGACTTACAAAGATTTAGACACATGCATTTTAAATTTGATCAATTTACATTTACAAATTGGATAAAATCAGTGCAAATATGCTAATTTTAAGATTAAAATCCTGTACTTACTCCTTTAAAATCTTTCTTCAGAGACAGAAAATCCTTAAAAGAGGCTTGAAGACGAAACTGACCAAAGTTGTCTTCAAGCCAACTTCTGTCATTAATTTCAGTCCCAGCATCAACACAGGAAAGTCCTATAGATCAAGCGATCAAATGGTTAGATTTACAAAACATAAACGAAAATTAATGCATTTTATGCGGGTCAGAAAATCCACCATTACTCTCTTATTAAATACGGTTACCTGAAGTCAACTGAGCTTTGAGATAGTCTAATCCAAACTTCAGAACCTCTTGGTTCTGTGCTTCGGAGAGCTGGCTGATAATGTTGTCCAGTCCTTTGATCCTGAAAATAAAACCATGTATATTTAGTCACTCCAAGGGTAAAGAAAATAACATGGGAGCAAGGTTGAAGTTTCACTCACACTTGTTGGTATGAACTACAGGAGATGTTTCTGGGAATTATTTCAAAGGTTGTTGATTTGACACTTGGGAGGAAGAGTGGAAGGTAGATCTGGAACCATAACCTGAAGCCCTCGAGATTTAGTAGGTAGAACTTTGGTGCGAGTGCTGTTATTGTCAGATTTAGAATATTTTCACGCATGTTGGCATTAACAGCAGTCAGATTTTGCTAAAAAGAAAGAAGAAAAAATGAGAAAGATCTTTAAATGTAAAAAAACCCCACAAAAATATGTCCATAAAAAACACGGATCTAACCTTTGCAAGACCATCAACAAATGTGTTGAAGAAAGACTCCAGGTTTTCCAAGGAAGATGATGCAGTGAGACGTTCAAAAACAGTGATGACAAGAGAGACATTGGCAAGAATGTCGGGTTGAAGGAGAAATTCAGCTTTTTGTCCAGGGGAAAGAGAATCGAGTATAGCACTCTGTCAGTAAGAGGAAAAAAAATAATGAATGAAAATATTTGTAATGCTATCAATAATTACATAAAAATTTCAGAAATGAAAAAAGATTACTCTTAAAATCACCTGAGAGAGGTTGAAGAATTTGAGCTCAGAATATGTTGCGTATGGAGAAAATGGGCCCAGGTTTGTTTCCACCCACTGGGAGTCGGTCTGGATGTTTTCCCTGCAAGCTAAGGCACATGTATGCACATGTCAACTTTCCTTTCTTCTGTCTATTTCGTCCATTTTTGTTTTAATCGTTATGAGGGATTTGTACTTTACCATCAACAAAGCCATGGCCAAGACACCAGCGTGTTGATATAGAAAGCTTACCTGGCTGGTTGATGACATCAGCAGAGTTTTTCAGGTACTGCAGCAAAACGGCTGCAATTTCTTTTTGTCTGTCCTGACCCACGGCAGACACAACTTTGCCCATCCCACTCACACTGCAAAAATTGGAATAAATCTTTTAGACACGTCCCCTTAAGAGTTCTCTGTGATGTGGAGCATTCAAAACGTTGATGTTCTTAATACACAACTCACATGACTTGGTATTTTGTGCAGTTGATGTTGGTAATTACGCCTTGGAGCATTTGTGGAGTGAAACTTGGGAGAACCGGGACCAGTTTGACATGGAACCAGTCAAAAAGGTCCTTTTCAGGGAACTCTGGGAAGAAGGGACCGATGATGATGTAGGTCTTGTTCATGATGCGATCTCTCACGTCAACTTGAAACTCTGGAACCTTAATATTCATGACAGGAGAGAAATCCAATACCACTTAGTTGCTACGATGCAAGTCCACCGTGTGGTACTTTTGAAAAGCGGCAAACACAGTAAGGTCCTATGAATTGCTGCAATATTATGATTTCAATAGCTTTTCAGTATCATTTGACATAGCTTTTAAAACGGGGATTCTTGTGCCACTTGAAGGTGTAGCTTACCTCCCCCTTCTCTGTAAGTTTGGTAAAGAATGCGTCCACGTTTTCAACAGCGTTTCCAACCTCCAGTCGCTCAAAGACTTTATCGACAAATTGTGTGTCATTTGAGATGTCTGTGCTCAGCAGTAACTCTGCTACCTGAGAGGGAGACAGTTTCGACAAGGCTTCGGCCTGCAACGATAGGAAACAAGAATTCAGCTTGAAGTCATTGTGCAACTTCGGGGCAGAAAATTCTGCAGAGCCCCCCTTAAATCTCGTCAACTGCTTTAGTTACTCACACTGGAGAAGTTTGGATAAAGGGCTTGCAAATCCCCTACGCTCGC
Source organism: Poecilia formosa (assembly GCF_000485575.1). Taxonomy (NCBI): domain Eukaryota; kingdom Metazoa; phylum Chordata; class Actinopteri; order Cyprinodontiformes; family Poeciliidae; genus Poecilia; species Poecilia formosa. Next base: position 115,610 of record NW_006800315.1, on the reverse strand, counting down.
AAATTGAGAGAAATTGCCAAGGTTGGCCTGTAGCCAGAGCTGACTACTATTGGCAGATGACACGCAGCCTGGGTCTGCAAAACAACAGGAGTCAGAACACCGCCCAGTGTACAATCACTACGTCACCAAGGAGGCCCGGGGAGCCTGCATGCGCCTACCTGGCAAATCCTTTCTGGAAAGGAACGGTTGGATGAAGTGAGTAAAGACTGCTCGCTTTCTGTCGACGTCCATCAATGGGCTTTGGTTGCTGAATGCTCCGATGCTAAAATTTGAGCAAGGGATTTTAACGTCATAGGAATCTGCCAGTTTCTTTGAGATATTGTGAACGCTCATGCAATAAGTCCTCCAGGTACTTACACAATCTGGTAGGTCTGGCAGCTGAAGTTGTAGGTGCCGAGGCAGAAGAGGAAGTTTGTTGAGGGGGAGGCCAGGAATGGCCCGAGACGCGCCTGGAACCAACTTTTAACAAAATCCTCACTCTTCAGTTGATCCTGTGTAAGGTTTTTAGCAACCACTTCTCTCAGAGCATCAAGAGGATTGGAATAGGCAGCGCTCATGGCGGTGGGGGCCTAGAATTTGGGGAAAGACGGGTTGCATTTAGAGACG
>NW_006800315.1:111243-114863 GCF_000485575.1 Poecilia formosa | reverse complement strand
AGCACTTCAAGAGCTTGGCCAAGTTTTCTGCTGAGAGTCTTCTTGTCTGGAGAAGAAATAAATCAAACTTTGAGCACGTAGGGTTGTTTTGGATTTACAGCTTGCAATGAAACATCTTACCGGGGCACAGGCATGTTCAGTGACGGTGAAGTTGCACACGGCTCCGGGAGAATTGTCATTTTCCAGTGCTTGGAGTCGAGAGCTGTGCAATGTAACCATAAAACATTGTAGCCTTGGTTACATTGGGCAAACCCACTTGCTAACACTGCATCACATAAGACTGTCATGCCCTTACCTGTCTACCTCGGAGCAGATGAGTTTTTCTGTAAAAACACCAGAATTGTGCATGAGCTACTGCTATTTGACACATTATATGTTGTTTCATCAATTCATAGATGGGTTATTCTCAGCAAACTTACCATCAACATGTGTGTCTTTGCACTGGGGATAAGCAAAGCAACAACTGTTAGATCAGTGGCAAAAGCCACATAGACTTATACAGCGGCAATGTGCCACCCTCTGGTCCTTTAAATGAACATGACATGGCGTCTATATTCCGTGTGAAACACCTTTGAACCTGAGCTTACCGTGAAAGAATCCAGCGTTGCGCAATCTGTTTGGAAGAAAGTTGAAATTAGACCTGGCTTCAAGATGTCTTTTAAAGTAACAGTTGTACCGGGCTTTTCTGAAGGAATTTCTCAGCGAAGCATTGGCCACACATACCTGGGAAGGCCTCCTGCAGTGATTCCAGGCTTGATCTCACGTCCATTGAAACGTCCAGTGGCAGGATCTTCAGGCTTTCCATGAGGCCAGTGACTCTGAAAAGAAGAAAGGAAAACCGGCATTAACGGGACTGGTATGGGACCGTAGTTTGATGTGGATCAAATGCCAAGGATCAAATTTCCGTCTTAGGGGTTTGGTCTTACATAGCTCCGTAGGATTCACAGCTGATGTTCCTGGGTATCACCTGCAGGCTGTCAGGTTGGATGCTTGCTATCACAGGAATCAAATAGACTTGGAACCACAGCTGGTAGTCTTGTACTTCAAAGACGTCAAATTTAAGAGCAAGGCTGCTCAGAGTCAGGTTGAAGATGGTCTCTCGTACCGCCACATTTTGGATGTAGGTTGTGTTTGTCTGTTGGGGAAAGCAGGAAAATTGTAACTCTCTTTTGATAATGACTTTCATGCTAATGAAATAATGACAACATTGAGGTAATGTTGGTCTTTACCTCTTTACTTAATATTGAAAACTTCTGAAAAAAATGGTTCAGTTGCTCATCATCTCCAGACATCGTCACATTTTTGATGATTTGTCTGACAAAGTCGGCATCTTCCAAAGCACCGCTGTCTGGATCCAGGATCAGCTCTGCTCTCTGCTGTGGTGACAGTTTCTCCAGCACATCGCTCTGTTTCAACACAATTGTTGTCTCTATCAGCTTACTAAAACTTTTTTCCTCCTTTTTTTTCTCTTCGTAAGCTATTTTTCGGTATAAAACTTTACTTACTCCAGAAAAATTTCTGTTCATTGTTTTGAGGTCTTGAAGTGTTGCAAAGACCAAGAAGCTCTGAATGTTTTTGTCCAGCCATTCTTCACTTCCTTCCACATTTTCTGTGCATCCAGCTTCTGTTTAAATTAAATTAATGGCATACTAAAAACTTTAATTTACTGTTTTTATATGAAACAGGTTTTTTTTATCAGACTTTCTGCTGCATTTTTTTGTTTGTTTGTTTCCTTTTTTGTTTTACTAACCAAAAAATACATTTCTTCACCCAGACATTCATCTTTTTCTTACCTGCTTTTTCCTTTCTGGTCAGATACACCCGAATGAAGTTGCTGTAGATTTGTTCCCTCTCTGTTGTCTGAGATGTCTCAAGTCTTTCGCTGAGAGACTTCACCCTAAGACATTTATTTAATCTAAATCATTTCACTTTAATTCCATAAATATATATCTCTCTTGTATACAGAATAAATTTGCAGCCAGTGGCAACCACAAGAGTAGCACAGATGGAATAATCATCTTTGTTCAGCATGAACCCATTGGACAGTCCTAACAGAGAAGTTTCATGTTTTACCATCTTTTTCAGGTTTAGTTTATCCTGGATCTTGATTGGACCAATATCTCCTGTTATGGGTCTTGAGTTGTTGCTAAATGTGAAAAGGTGCTTTACAAAGATACTGAAGTGAAATCCGTGCAGAGGAGTTATTCAAAATGCAGCTTTGTCTGTATTTTAAGCTAGTTTTATTCAATATTGACCAAATCCTCCTGAAGATGTTTTGATCTGCTTTTTAAATTACACTCACATTTGCACCATTTGCTGTTTGGAGGCACCTTCTGAAAAAATAGTTACCATCGCCTGTAAGAGGCTTCCTTTCTGTTGGAATTACCTAAAGCACGTTTCTGAGTGAGACTTACTGGAGCTGTAATTAAGTTTAATTGCTTCATCATCTACTTTTTAATCTCCTTTAAACTGTTGGTACTGCTTTCCAGTCTTGTGCGAAATTCTGTTCGCCTATGTTCCCCTGCACTCCCGACAGCGGATCTGACCATTCTCACGGCACTTCTGATCGATTTCTCGGTAAAAACAACTCATATAATCATGTCAAGGTTGTAACTTTCAGTTTAACCGGCAGTTCGCAAAATCGTAAAATAAATAAATAAATAAATAAATAAATAAGTAAATAAGTAAATAAACAAATTAATTTTTCATAAACTAACTGTGCTTATCCCTCCCATCATCAACAATAAATCCTGTAAGTTTGGAGACATTGGTTTTTTATTTGCCGTAGTAATTAGGGGTGAAAAAATATTTTAGTTGTCTCAAATAACCTATTCTTCATAGGAGGAACAGATTATTTCAGGTGGCTAAAATATTTGGTTTCCCCCTGATAACTCTGGCAAATAAACAGCAAATTTTACTGAAATCACAGGACTTATCGTTGATGAAGAGAGGAATAAACACAGTTAAAGGATTGCTGGTGAATTAATTTGTTCCCATGTTATGGAGGAGAAACGGATAATTTCAAGCAGTTAAAATATATGGTTCCCCCCTTTAACTTTGGCAAATAATGAGAAGATGTTACCAAATATACAGGATTTGCTTTTGATGATGAGAGGAATAAATACAGTTAAAGACTTGCAGGTAAATTAATTTGTTCCCATTTTATGGAGGGGGAACAGATTATTTCAGGCAGCTGAAATATCCATTCTCTCTTCTCCCCATAACTTTGGGAAATAAAGAGCAACTGTTTCCAAATTCTCAAAGAGCATGTAGCATACTAGAAATTTCCTTAATCCAGTAATCTGTCATATTTTACATTAGAATGAGATTTCTTAGAAAGCCAACACTCTCATCTTTTCAGGAAGTCTTAATTTTTGGTGCCCTGCTTTCAGCCAGTTTCCATCCTCTTATATCAGGAATGAAACATTATAAACACACACTACGTGTTGGAAACCTGTGTTTGGTAACTGACTTTTTTGTCAGGCCTGAGTGAAAAGACTGGAAAAAGACCAATTCTCTTGGCCAATAAATCCAACACAAAACAGTGTAAGAAGCCCTCCACACACACACACGCACACACACACACACCTACACACACACACACCTACACACACACACAC
>NW_006800315.1:103825-110736 GCF_000485575.1 Poecilia formosa | reverse complement strand
AGATCCTTCCTTCTAGCAGCTGCTAGATGCCAGAGCCTTCGTTGCTCTCTATCTGTTTTTCTGGTTTTATTCATAAAAATTTTTTGTACATTTTAAGAAAAGAAGCCATCCAATGGTGTAGTCTTGGATCAGCGTAAACTATTTCTTATAATTGCACAATATTTTAATTTACAGTCTTGTACAGTTCATTGATTTTTCATCTTTTTTTCTAAATTTTGAGCACTTTTTGGTCTTTTGTGTGAACTTGCATCACTTGATGCTGCTGCTTCCCCTCGTAGAATAAAACATGTTTCTTGTTCTCTGTTCTGTGCCAACTGAGCGCTGTTCTCTGACTCTCTTGTTCATGATTTTGAGTGAAGGTGACTTTGTTTTTGAAGAACAACTATATTTTTACACTTTCCTGTCTTGTGTGTTTTTTCCTTTTTAAAGGAAATATTGCTAAACATGATTAAATGAGGTGGACCTGAACCTGTACCAGATGTTGGGACCTGCTGATTCATGCAGTCGTGACAATGAGACCACCGGGTGGAGCAGCTGGTCGATGCACTTACAGTTCTTGGAAGGAACTGCAGCTGAAGTTCTTGTTGCCAAGCTGGAAGAGGAAGCTGTCAGTGACAAAAGGCAACAGGAAGGTCATCTTCAGAGAGAACCACAGCCTGATGAATGCCGGGTCATTGTAGTTGTCCGCGCTCAGGCTGTCCAGGATACCAATTTGTTCCAAAACATCAGATCCAGACAAGTTGGTGCCCTGTTATCAAAGAAATATATATCTGGCACTGGCAAAAAATCTACTTTAGACACATTTTTAATAAAGTTATTAGTGTGAATTCACCAAATTACTGAGTTGTGGATAGATTAATTACCAAGTCTGAAAAGACTTTAATAGACGACTCAACAATCCGTTGGATGTTTTGTTCCACTTCCATGAACGGGTCTTCAGACTGGCTTCCATTTTCCTTCCTTTTACAAGAAAGTTCTCCTACCAGTGAGTCCACCGCTGCAAATATCTGCAAATACAAAAGGACAGCAGCATGGAAAGAGTTCATGCTGAACACTAGAGGGAGTCAGTTCTCAACAGGCAGTGAGGAGGACGCCTACGCTGCGGCTGGAATCCAGCAGGGCCGCTCCTGGGCATGATTCCTGGGAAGTGGAGCTTCAGGAGCAAAACAGCAAAGAGTCAGGTCAGTAAAATGAGGATGAGCCCTGAATGAGGACAGCAGAGGGAAACTGACCTGTTTGCAGGGGTCAGGAGACCTGAACCAGGAAAAGTGTTAAAACAGCATTAAGTTCATTTTTTGTTCTATTTGGTGCTAAAAGAGGATCAGTTTAATTTGCAGAATTGTGTTCATACCTTGGGTTGTGTTGTCCTGTAAATACAATTATCATACAAAATATTAATACAGAATACTTCCACACACAGCTTTTATTTTGAAAAAAAAAAAACACAGAGGCAAAACTTACGGTTGCAGAGGCCACAGATGAGGGAAATACTGCAGGAAGTGCAAACATATTAATTTGTATGAACATTATAAACATTCAGTGTTTTGGGGGCTTTGCTCACCGGTCCCAAACGCCGACAGAAGCAGAAGTTGTGGGAAAGTTATTGGCCCACCCATTGTGGGTCGATGAAGCTCCACTTGTCCTTGTTCACCTTTTTCACTTCACTGACATTTTAAACTGAGGTGAAAATCTGAAGTCCTGAAGCAATAAAAACATTTATCTTTTATTTTTATTCATAAACATTTATTAACATGTTTGACCTCCAGAAACAATTATTCCTTTTCTCAGGAACAATCAAAGCTTCTATCAAAGTAAATCGTCTCAGCAGCACAAGACGCTTTTCTGTGAAGTCACCAATATGATATTCATTCATTTCTGCTGCCAGAATTATAGGAACAACATGATCAAATCTAAACATGTGGAAATCTCTAGGTCCAAAATCACTGCATGAATTTTTATCAGTGTTTAAAAGAGCGACTGAAGCTGGAGGCAGCAGAAGTGCTGCGGTCGGAGCTCACCTGCGTCTCCTCGGCTCTGCTGGAGGAAAGTGCGTCTGCAACCTGAACGCGGCGCCTTGGCCTTCGCTGGGAGGAGAAAACCAGTTAACACAAGACCAGTAAGCCCAGCATGTTCTGTTGGATTCCTTTAGCATGAAATCATTTCAGAGCCTGTCAGTCAACATCAAACATGATGATTTTATTCACTGCTGTCTCTACACCTTTTCCATGCTCTGGACCAGCAGACTGGGACCCATAGGGCCAGAGAAAAACTCAACTATCACATGCTTTAGTTGTTGTGAACATTTAAAATTCACTTTTATCTTATTTACTGTAACCTTCCAGATGGTCCAGGATGAAGTTTAAACTTTCCCAAGTTCAGTTTCTTTCTTTTCCACTTTGTTACAAATAAAGTGAAGCATTTCATGAAGTAAAACAGACAGTAGCATCATTTGTGCCTCATTATGTTGACTAATTTTGGCACACGGATAAAAACAAGAATTGGCAACATTTTGCCAACAGTTGGGAGCCAAATACGGACCAAACAAAGTTTTAAAGTTAAATCCACATCAAGCAAATGCAGACCTGCATAAGTTTAAATTCAATGACAGTTTTAAAAAGCAGGAAGAATCAAGATGCATGTATTGTTCTGTTACATTACATGTTTATATTTCAGCTCTTTATTAATAATAGTTTGGAAGCTGCAGAGTTTCATCCCATTTTCTCACTAAAAGCCAAAACTGATCCAAAAGTTTAAAATCAGGAAAGTCAGTTTATCTGCTCCAGACATCATTTTTTAAACATTTATTTTTAAAGCTGTGATCAAATGAATTTATTTCCATAATAAAAATGAAGCAGAGTAATAACTCTGAATGTTCTGGATCTCAGCAGGATGTTATGCATTAAAACAGTTTCATCATTTCACCCACATCATGGTTAGCATCAGCCCCAGCCTTTGACTAGACCGGTGGCAGCTGCAGGATGTTTTTCCACATCTGGACTCTGTTGACTCTCAGCAGAACCTGATCCGCCCTTAAAATGGTTCACAGGCTGCGAGGAGTCGCACTCAATATGATGCATTCGGGGGAAATTGGACTCTTCATTCATCAGACAGAGGACAGAAAGGTCAAACAGGAACAAAAGCCCCAACACCAGATAATGACTGATCAGCTGGAAACCTCATGATGACTCTCAGGTTGGACGTGTTTTATATTTGCATAATTAGCTAAGTGAGCGTCTGCAGGACGTCATCCCAGATGGACCAATCAACCGTTTGGATATTTCATAAACATCTTGTTCTGGAACGTTCTGGATCTAAGAATAACCTGTTCAGTAACTGATGACGACCTTTTTCTCATTCCTAAATGTAACCTGGCCTCCGAGTTGCAGCTGGAAGACATTTCTCCTCCGGGTCTCATTTCCACAGGATTCACTGGAACAACCAGGATGCTGAGATCCTTGTTTCACACAAGCATCACTTCCATTGGATCCTCCTCTACTGATTCACACAGCAGATAAAATCCCCAAACAGCCATGAAGGTCCTGAGGAGCAGCCAACGGACCTGAACGTTGTCTCCAAATGGGCCTCCAGTAATCTGCTTGGTTGTTTTATAAAAAGTCAAAACTGTAATGAAAAAGAAAGAGATAATTCAGCTGCCAGTCAGGAGATTGTTGAGCCGCACCTGTTTGTCACCTGAACGCTTCAGACACACCCAGCCATCAAACGCAATAGAAACATTTCTGCTTTTATCTGCTACTTTATGCTAAATCTCTGAATTATTTACATTTTGTCTGTTAGAGGAAACATCTGGATCCAGCCAACAGGAAAAGCTGAGAGAAGAACTACATGAAATTCATGTTTTTCTGCAGGATTTTAAGTTCTTAAACTTTATAATTTTGATCAGTTTCTGAAGAAAATACCAGGACTTCCTCCCAGACTGTCAGCTCGGTCCAGTTTCAGAGAGTTGACTGTGAACTGTTGCACATGGCATGTCATTAGACAGGAGTCGTATTCATCATGGGAAATGAAATTCACAGAATCAACTGAGGAGTTCTCCAAAACTTTACAAAACGGCCACCATGCCCAGTTCATAGAAAACGCCGGCCGTACCAGGAATCACTGCTGTTCCAGTTTCTGCTGGAAAGATGCCTACAAACGCCTCAGTTATTCAAAGATGCTGGCAATAAAGTCTCTTTGGCTGAGACTTTATTTTCACATTTTTTAAAATGTATCAATCAAATTTTATTTGTATAGCACATTTCAGCAGCAAGGCATTTCAAAGTGCTTTACATCATTAAAAAGAAAAACAGAATCATGTAACATTGAATAAATAAAAAAAATTAAAACCCGCACCCTTTTCTAACCTTTAGGACTGTAGTTGAAACGCCGTATTGTATGACCTGTTGTGGAATTTGTTGTATTTTTTAGGCCCGTTTCTTTGCCTCCTGATGGTGTTTGAGAGTCGGCAGCTGTCCACCATCTGAGACGATCCACCAGCGGCCTCATGCCGCGTTACATAGGAATATATAATAATGTCACTAAATAGATTTTCAGAAAGTATCTTGATTGTATTGTTAATGTGACGGATTTAGTATCAATGGGATTTTAAAAATTGTTCAACTGGTGGCAGTAATAAATTCAAACCTGATGGCGGCTGCATGGATGGCTCTGTTAAACATTCAGTGTTTTTCAGTAAGTTAAGTTCGAAGCCTGGTGATCCTAGTGACTGACAATAAATAAGAGCAAACATGGCTGTTTTCCTCCTGGTGGTCCCATCAACCCGGTTCTACTGGAACCAGAACTCCATCATCTTGGTTGTAGGTTCGATTCCAGCTTCCTCCTGCCACATGTCGACGTGCCCCTGGGCACGGAGGCACTTAACCCCGATCTGCGTATTGGTGTGAGTGTTTGGGTGTGAATGGGTGAATGTGACTCTAGTGTAAAGTGCTTTGAATGGTCAAAATGATGGGATAAAGCGTTATACAAGTCCAGTCCATTTACCACAGGCAAATTAATGAAATATATTGTAGTAATGAATATCCTAAAATATATCAGCAAGAATAAAATTAGACCAGATTTCATCCGTAGACAAAACTGGTGTTTAAAAGTTAAAGATAAATCATAATATTTAGGTTGTGCTGAGTAATTTATGACATTTGATATGAAGTTCAATGAGATCGTCTGTTTTCACAGGATGAGTCTGATGGAGTTTTTACCAACAAACACCAAAATCTTTATTTCTCTTCGCTTCAGCTGTTGGACATGAGGAACGGTTCAGGTCCAACATGGGGCAGAATCAGAACCGTCACAGACTCCATGAGGCCTGAACAGACTGTTCATAAGCTCAAATCTCCCTTTTCACATTTAAAGTCAGAAGACTTTTCAAGAAGCCACAGCTGCTGGGAAGCTTTGAAAATTCACCGCAGCACAGCGGCGGGTTTACGGCGTGGCCAGGCGCCGATGGCGTCAGGAAGAGAAACTCCACGGCTGCAGCCGCCGCTGGATCGTTTGAATACCGAAGGAAGCAGAGCATGAGGAGGTTTCAGAGCAACAATGCTTCCCTTGGTGCCACTGAGCAGCTGCTACTCTGGTCCAAAGTAAATATTGAAGCATATTCAGATATGAAGGGAGGAGCCCCAGAAGTTTTCATGCTCTGAAACATTCCTGTGTTATCCTCCATCAAACTTTCCCCTCCAACATCAGAATATCATCAGACCTTTAAAACAACCAGGAGAGACTCAGTGGTTCCGATCGTCAATAGATCATAATTAATAACAGCTAACCAGCAACCAGTCTTGGTGTGACTGTTAAAACCTGGATGTCCTGTAAAGTTCAAGGTGTCAGTCAAACATCTGACACACCTGAGCAGGTGTGTCTCTGAGCTGCTGTTCAAACACCAACCAACAAAAACCCAAAACCAGATCCCATTACTTAAAGTCTACAGTTTCAGTTCGTGTCTGGTTTCGACCCTCGGGTTGATCTGGCTGTCGCCATGGCAACACGGTTCACATCAGCAGGTTGCCATGCTTCTTCCTCCTCATCATCGGTCGACTCCTCCCTTCTCTTTCCTGCTTCCCTCCAGCCTGGATCGCTGACCTCTGACCTCTCTTCAGAAACATCAAACGGTCCAGAACTCAGCGGATCGTTCCAGAAACTCGCTCACTTCCTCACATCAGCCACTGACCACAATCTGTGAGGTCACTTCCTGCTGGCCGGATGCCTGAAACATGTAAACGGCTAATCTGTAATAATCTGCTGAGCGTTTGGTCCAGCCGCAGGGTTCCTGCCGTCATGGAGAGCTTCTCTGTCGTTTTGCTGGGATTATTGGCTCCAGTCAGAGGGGAAGACCATCAGCATGATGCTGCCATGACCACCAGCAGGAAAACTGACCACAGATAGAAGAGAAGGATTAAAGTGATGAGCAGCTTCCAAAGGAAATGAAGGTCAACTCCAAGGTCAAAGTTCATCGGCGTTGGACTGAGCCGACTGGATCGCCGACACAAAGCTTCCCAAAGCTTCTGGGAAATGTTAGTTTGGACCGAAGCAGAACTTTCTGCTCACTGACTTTACCAAGAGAAAACCACAGCGGAGGCGGAGTGATGCTGCGGGCTGCTTCAGGTTGTCTGACAGATAAAACTCACTGATCCCCTCTACAGGTTGAGCAACTAAAAACTTTATTTAGAAAGCTCTTAACATCCAAAATGGCAGAATAAAAACAAACAAAATGGAGCTGAAGGTCGGATGTTTTAGACCAAGTTTGTTTCCTGAAATCGTTCTGTTGAAACGTCTGAATTTCATCCATTTTTATGTAGTTTTACTTATTTCAGTGGGTTTTATGGTCTCTGCTGATCTTCCTCCTCTGTCTCAGAGCTGATGGTGATGATGGTGATGATGATGATTAGTCTTTTTTGTTT
>NW_006800315.1:59258-102385 GCF_000485575.1 Poecilia formosa | reverse complement strand
TTGTTTTTATTCGGGACGCCTCATCTGTGTCACGCCTTGAAACTTACGCCAGATCGAGGTTCTGAAGGGGTTCCATAGCAGCCTGGTAACCCGCCACGTAACGCCACCAGAAGCAGCAGGTCTGACTGGAAGCTGTGGCTCAGCCAGCAGGAAACCGGGAATCTTTTCACTTAAATCTGAGTTTTCTGTCTGTTTCTGGCAGGAAAAATCATTTCTGACATTGTTATGTTTATGCAGAACAGATCTGTTTCCTGGCCTGAAAAAGGTTCTTTAAAAATGAACTCAAACGGGATTTACTGTAAATGATCAGATTAACAACCAAACCTTCTGAACTTGGTGATTCTAGGAAAACAAAACAACTCCAACTTCCTGAACCCAAAGGAGCTTGGTGGTCGAAGCTTCAGACACGTTACCATGACGATTCACCATGTCACTCAGACACAAGTTCATACTATCACATCATAAACTCAAAATCATGTTGCACTGCTTGTTTTCTGTGCATTTACTTTGTTACATGTAGACCAGTGGTTCTTTTTTGAGGTACCAAACCCACCAGTTTCATATGCGCATTCACTGAACCCTTCTGTAGTGATAGATAAAATATTATTTTTCCCCCCAAATTCAAGACTCTAGTTGGGTGACCCAACTAGAGTCTAGTTGGGTCACCCCATGATCACTAAGTCTTCTTAAAAGGTAGAGTCTCTGAGAACAGTTCTTCAAAATATAGTCAGTGTTTTCAGCAAAGCCGAGCTGACTGTCCAGGAACGACCCAAGGTATTTAAAATTTACCAGAGTTTCAACAGGTTGGCCATCGAGAGAAACTGGAACCACTTTAAGGTTTTGTTTAGATCATTTAATTAGCTCTACATTCTTAAGAGAAAGAAAAATTAATAATAAATAATAAAGACTTTGCAGTATTCTGATTCAGTAATATAATCATATTATTTGTGTTACCACCTCCACACCACTAGAGGCAGTAGTGACCCAGAAAAGATGCGACTAAGGAGCAGATTTAGAAGTATACCGAAAGCTATTGTGAGTTTTGCTGAAGTAATTAAAGACACAAATTCAAATCCAGGCTGAGAGTGGAGCTCCTCCGCAGCTCTGATTGGCTCAGCAATGTAACGTGATCCTCTGCAGCAGCTCTGATTGGCTCAGCAATGTAACGTGATCCTCTGCAGCAGCTCTGATTGGCTCAGCAATGTAACGTGATCCTCTGCAGCAGCTCTGATTGGCTCAGCAATGTAACGTGATCCTCTGCAGCAAGTGATGGCAAAGCGGGCGTCATCACGACTTTACACAGTGTGTCTTTACCTCCGCGGCAGAGGCTCCGCCGAACCCCTGGGGTTCGACCGAACCCAGGTTAAGAACCACTGGTGTAGATGAATAATCTTGCAGAGATAATAATGTTGATTAATTTAGTTGAGCTTCTTCTGCTGCGATTCTTCTTTCTTTTTCCTGAATATTTAAGAATTTGAAGCTTTTTGTCACAAAACACCATTAAATCCCTGTCATGCGTTTTCTTTTAAAGTGGGTAATGAGAGAAGGGGAAGACGTGGCAAAGGTTGCCAGGCCGGGAATCGAACCTGCGAAGGCCGCGTCCAGGACCGAGGCTTCCGTATGGGGGTTGTGCTGAATCTCTGCTCCCCCATTCATGTGTTTCTCCCTCCATTTAGAAAACAGTCCTATTAGACCGTTACATTAGTTTGGACATAGCTTTTATTTTGAAAGTGTGGCCTGCAGGTCGGGGCTGCTGGACGTTTTCTGGGTCGATCTGATTTCTTCTGTTTGCATGAATTATTCCCTGAACGTAACAGGAAGATGTTGACACTACGCTGTGGTAAACAGGAAGTAGAAGCTGCTAGCTAGCATGAACCAGACGGGTTTGGTTCCTCTGGTACGGCGCAGAGCCGCCTGTAGCTAGCAGCGTTCGATACGTCAGAACGTTTTCTGCTTCCTGCTCCTCATTAACTCCAAAAATCACAATAAGCCAGCATAAAATGTTTTTGTGAAACTTTGAAATTAGCATAAAACACGTTGATAGAAAATAGAGACTTTTGCTTCTCAGCCGTTATTTGCTCCATTTGTTTCAGTTTTCATTCTTTGCTATAAATCTCTTTGTCGAGGTAGTAAATAATAAAAGTTTCCCCTCCAAAGATTCAAGAGGACATTTTTATTGTCTTCCATTTTTCTACACTTTAAAAAGAAAAATTGCACCAGGATTTCACTCTGTTGTAAATATTTCTAACTTCAGGCAAAAATAACTCTTCAGGTTGGATTGTTTGGATTTTTGAGTCCCAACACTTGAAAAGTTTCTGGAGACATTTTAACTACAGAGACGCTGCAGGGCAGGTCTGTGTGTGACCAACATGTTGTTGTTTTAGGTTGTAAAGTTTACAGCGCCTGTCAGCTGAGCAGAGGAGATTAAGAGACTAAAATCTGTTCAGCAGAAACGAAACCGATCCGCTCCTCCCTGTGATTTTTAAACATGCGTCACTTTCACCGATCTGATGACTCAACGCCTCTCAGCCGACACCCTGATGGCGTTCCTCCGGTTCTGGGAAGCTTCATTCATTGCTTTCTGTGTAATTAGTTGAAGACTGAGCGTATTGTTTAGATACTAAACTCGTCCACGCCTGAGCGGACCTCAGGTTCCCAGCCAGGACTCAACAAGCTGATTCTGGTCCGAACCACATGCTGCTAAGCATGCCTGCTTCATCTCGGCCAACGGTCCCTTCAAACCGCTGCAGAGCTCCTCAGTGATAAAGATGCAACAAAGTCCAACATTCAGCAAGAACCTGGAGACAATCAGGTTAAATCCTGGCGCAAAACAGAGAAACTCATCACAAAAACACCAAATGCAAACATTTCAGTCAAGTTTCTACCGCAAACATCTTAGTGCAGAGCTGCTTATTATTGTTTTTACTAGATTCACTGGCAGATTCGTTCAATTATAACCATTTTATAAGTGAAACATTTCAGCAATAATGGACTTCAAAGTGATTTACCAGCCGCCGGTTATGAAACATTTCATCAGAATCATCAAAAATATTAAACATATTGATCAAAGTTTCACTTTCTGCTAATCAAAGCTGATATGAACTCAGTGCTTTGGCTGGTTTGCAGTTTTCTCCAGATCTGTGGTGCATAGAAGCTGAATGCTGCTTCTCACTGTTTGGTTCTGGTTCTGGATGCAGAGCAGAACCAGAACCAGCAGGTTGATCCAGCAGTGATTTATAAACTAGCATCAGTTTAAAGTCTCTTCTCTCAGGGAAGGACTGTAGAGCTGCGTGTTGTCTCTATCCTCCTGGTTTTAGTCAGAAGCAGTAGATTTAAATGACTGGCTGCCATGTTGAACCTTGAGATGCCATGAGACCTAAATCCTGAACTTCATGGCATGGAGTCATCCCAGTTTTCCATGTCTGGCATATAACCATTCATTTTATCTTTTAAACTGGTTCTATTGATCCTGTGTCCAGACAGAGGGATAATCAGCAGCCCAGCATCATGACCTGTTTGTTCTGCAGATCCTGCAGCTTCATCTTCCCAACATGGCGCCTCCTCATCCTGACAGGAGGAACCTCAGAGCTCTGTTAGGTTAAAGCTCATCTTCTGAAGTTGGGATGTTTTTCCTCCAACAGGATCCAGAGGAATCACCTCAAACCAGATGTTGGACTGGATTTTATTTCACTGTCATTTGTGAATGATGACCTTGTTCAACCTTTATAGCTCCACTGTTGAAAATGAGAAGCTATCATTTTAGAGAAAGTCTCATCAACATCAATATTTCCACTAAATAAGAGGCAAAAAAATAGTTTGATAGAGGAAAAGCCTCTCAGACTCAAAGCGAGATGCCAGAGAGCAATAAAACTATTATTTTAAATTAGACAATTAATTTCACATAATTATCGCGGTAGAAGCCATTTGTTTGTTAAATACTTAATGAAACATATTTACCGTGTTTGATTTGGTTGTGAACGACTCACAGACCAAGTTTATCGTTTATTGAACGTTCAGAAACTACGGCGGCTGTGAAGGTCAAATTCAGGCGCAAGGTAAAATAACCCTGATACAGGGTGAAGCACGCCCGTTGCCATGGCAACCGCCGCGAGCTGCGCAGGGACTACATTAAAAACATTCAGTCCGTTACGATATCAGGTTTGCAGGCTTGATATTTATGTAGTGATCATTAATAATCCTCTCATGAACACAGCGCTGGTTGATTAGTTCATTTTAAGCTCCTGCTCTGTTCGTTATTTTAATAATGGAACCGAAACGCACAGAATTGCCCAACACCTAGTAGAAACAATGATTACTGAGATTATTATTGTTGTTGGGTCATTAATTTGAACACGTTTAGTTGATGTTTTAGTTTTGTTCTTTAATAAAGTTCTGAACGTTTTAAGCCAGTCAGAGGACCTGCTGGTCTCAGCCTCCTGGCGGCTCAAAACCTTCCGCTATCGACGTGTTGGACCTGCTATGGCAAAGCACGAACAGTTCAGAAACTATATGAAATGGGAATAAAGATATTTATTAACTGATTAAGTCGAGTTTTAGATTGTTCTTGAAAAACTAGTCAGTCACAGCTGCACAGTGAACCCGTTGATTCTCTACAGCAGACAGCCGCTCCTCTCTCAGGTACTGCAAACCCCCGCTAAATCTTTTAGGGGGACGCGGTCCCCGACCGTACCCCCCTACTTTCACCCCTGGTCAGATCTCCAGCTGCAGCTTCTGGTCTCAGTCTGACCTGCTGCAGGAATCAGAGCCACTAAATCCTGGATGAGTTTCTCTGGTCGGAGACTTTAGTCCTCTGGGCCTGAAATGTTCTGCAGCTGCTAGAAGGACCACTGAGGAACCGGCTTTATGTGGCTCTGGAGGGTCAGGTCAGAGGTCAAAGGTCAGACCGAGGTAACGTGCTGCACTGTGGTGTTCCACAGGGCTGTCAGTTCTGCTTGTTGCTGATCTGAAACAAAGTTTTTAAAGTTTTTGTTGTGAAAATATTTGAAATCAAACGTTCCGTCCGGTAACAGAAAGGTAAAGTTTACAGTAGAAATATGAATCATATTCTGCTGCTTCAGAAAGGGCTTTAAAAACTGAAAGCAACCAAAATCTGGAAGCAAACAGAAGCGAAGCAAAACAAAACAACGTTTATGGTTTTTATCTGAGCATCATCTGGGATTATGACTCAGCTGAAAGTGCAAACAAACAAAGCTTTGATGAAAGAGATCAGCAGTGACTCATTTCTGGATCGGCTTCATTCCTAAAAGCTGGAAAAGTTCCAACAACAAGCAGAACTGAAGGTGCTGCAGTGGAACCGAGCCGCCCGGCCCGGCCGGACCTGAACTCAGCAGGTTCGGTTATTAACGACCGACTGGCTTCAGCTGATTTTATTCTGTCTAAATTCAATATGTATAAGCTCCCACTGGCTCAGGCTATGACAGGGAATAAGATCAGTTACCATGACGACGCAGATGATAGCAGCTCTACATTATGATGTCACCACATGACCTTTGACCCGTCCAATCACTGAACAGATGCTGAGAACAGAGAAATGTGTGGATGAGACAAAACTTTCTGAACAGAAACTGAAGTTATTAAAGAGGAACGATCTAGATCGATCTAGATCTATAGCTCTAAAGATCTAGAGCTATAGATCTAGAGTCAGCACAGCCCCAGATCTTCCAGCTGGACTCTAGAGATCAGGCTGACCTCTGACCTCTGATCTGTCTAAAACCAGCTGGTTAGTTTCCTTACAAACATATCAATAATCTGATGTTTTTATGAAAGTCTTTATCTGCCTTGTTGCTGAAATCTATCACCAATTAACATTATTGATTCATTTCTGATCAGAACTTCTCCTGCTCTGTAAATCTGGAGATTGTTTCCCTCCTTCCTTTTCGCCTGGCTGCCGTTAATCTGCTGAATTATCTGGGATTTGTTGGGATTCCAGGAATTATTTTAAACTTGGAGTTTTTCCAGGAAACATTTGCCTTAAGATGCTGAAGTTCATAAAGTTTCAATTTCATCAGTGTTGTTGTGAGATATGATGAAAATCAGAATAATTTGATTCCACATAAACATTTTATTCTCCTTCACAGAGTTTGAGTTCATTCTGCATGATTTCTTTGTTCAAAGATAAGTTTGGCAATTTTTTTCCCTAAATGTTTTTCGCTGCATTAAAAGTTTCACATTTTGAATCCAAACAGGATATTTGGAGATATTTCTGTTCAGAAGTATCAGATGAACTTGAAATCATTATTCCTCCTTCACAAGATGAAGACACGATTTAATCTGAACTCATATTTCTGCTTGTTCTGCTCATTAATTGACAATAAACTATGCAAACAGTGACACCCACTGGACAAAAGTGAAATTATCCTGTAGAAAGAAATCAGCTTCACGTTTAGCTGAAGAATTTAGTTGAAGTTTCTTAAATAATGTTTATAATTAAAAAATCTCCGTGAGACAAATGAAACGATTAATTTCAGAGATATTTTGGTTCTGATGAAGAAATGAGTCTTCCTTGCTTTCTGACAGTAAATCTGTAAACCTTTAATTATCTAGGAATGTAGAGAATGTAAAGCTGCCAGCCTGAAGGCATCGCTCAGGGTTTATTTAACCTTCAATTGCTGAAAATGGAGTTTGGGGCGAACTGCACGCATCCCCTGAACTGGACTGATGTACTGGAGCCTTTAAAAAGATCCAAATACACAAACTGATTGGTGGAAATGGCTTTTAAATAAACCAAAGAAATAGAAATATACAGATATAAACTCAGAGGAATCCAGATATGAACAACCTGACCAGACCGGACCGGACCAAGCCTGGCGGAGAGGCAGCGGCCTGCAGAGCAGCCTGGCGTCAAAAATCAAACCAAGCCACAAAGACGAAGATTACATTTCATTTCACACCGAAATGGAGAATTAGAAGGTTGGAATAAACATAAAGCGTAGAGTAGAACACTTTTAATGACAAATAAATTCAAATAATCAAACAACAAATTGTAAGTAGAATTGAGAGCAGTTATAAACGGTTCCAGTCCCGCCCCTTCTGCGTCTTACTCCTGAAGTAAGTTGGCTTTACTATGTATTTTGCCTATTATGAGATATGCAATGCATTTCCTGTCTAAACTGGAACAGTGAAAACCCTTCGCAGAGAATGTGGCTTAAAAATACTCCAGATTTCAAAATGTTTACTAATGTGACTCAAATTTGCAAAAGTCACTAAATATGTCTATATCTCAAATAATGTGATCATATTATTCAACATGTTAAATAATATCTAACATTTTAATATGATCATGATGAAGTCATGAACGTCTTCCTGTCCAAACTCAGAGGTGAAGTTATTTCCCCACGAGCGACACCCTGTGGACAGGAGGGGAGCAGCACTCAGTCTGAATTTATTTATGTCATAAAGCCGATGATGCTTTTTAATCGACATGAATATGTAAATATTCAGGACTTAACCAGAGAGGTTTTCATGGAAGGAGCAACAGCTGTTAAGCATAATTTGTAAATAAGTCACTTATGCTAATTATACTTAACAACATAGAAGCGTAAAAAAAGTCACAACATCCTCCAGCAGGATTTACCTTCTATTTAAAAACCCAGAGGTTTAAAACAGAAGGTTATTATATAGATATTAAATAGAAAGTTATTATATAGATATTAAATAGACAGTTAAGATATTAAATAGAAAGTTATTATGTAGATATTAAATAGAAAGTTATTATATAGATATTAAATAGACAGTTAAGATATTAAATAGAAAGTTATTATATAGATATTAAATAGAAAGCTTCTTCAATCACCTCGGACGTGTTTTCTTGAACATTTCTGTTCAGTTTTTATTGAGGAGAAAACGGCGACAGCTGTTCGTTACCTAGCAACCAAAAATCAACGGAAGCAAGACAGTGACAAAACAGAACCACATCCTGTGAAGCATTCTTCAAAATAAAAGACTTCCTCTATCCAAACAAATCATGCCTCACGCTTAAATGTTTCACTTCAGCTTTTGTAATTATATACAATCATGTTAAATTAAATTAATAATAATCATTATGTAAATTATACTTAATATAGAAGTGTAAAAGAGTCAACAACATTTAAAAGAGCATGAGCCAGAATTCATGACAGATTTTAATGTTTAGCTAGAAATATTATAATTCAGTGACCGTTCAGTTCGCCCTGCTGAGAGACTAAACACAGACTGAGGAACCAGAAGGTCAAACCAGGCGCTGACCTCTGACCTGCTGCTCAGCGGCCCCCTCACATCATCAGGGGCTGAGAAGCTGCAGAAAAGGAAACGATGAGTTTGAGAGCAGAGGAAGGACAATCAGTACTGCAACTTGACACCAGGGGGCGCAACGAGGTCATAATGAGCTGACGGCGTCCTGCAGTTTTTCACCCGGACGGTCTGATGGTCAGAGATGGGAAACAAAATAAAATCTTTTCCAGATCCGATTGTTTCCATTGAAAGGTTTTCCTACCTGTTGTGTTGATCTGCAGGAAGAAGAGAGAAATTATTGATCCAGTATTGATTGTTTTGGGCTGAATAAGGAGGAGCAATAAATGTCTTTATTTAGATAAAAAGGTTTTTGCTGCAGATTCGAAACGGATCCGAAGATGAAGAGGAGCAGAAGTTCTGCTGAGGTTCTGGAGCCGGCCCTCGGTTCTGATCTGATTGGAGCGTTGCACCAATAAACACTTATTGATCAGAAAGATCAGATAAACTCAATAACAGCATTGTGTTAAATATATTTCTCCTGTTTAGCAACAAAAACTCATTTTGTCTGAATCTGTCAGCATGAAAAACCTAAAAAACATTTAAATTAACGTTTAGCTGCCAGACCACAGAAACACGGAAAACTACAAATTTACATAAAATATTTCCAACTGGGATTTTCTCAGAATTGATCATTTTTTTCTGCTTTAATGAAAGCAGCACATCTGACCTGGAGAACCAGAAACCTTTACAGAAACTGGATCCACTCAGAAACACATGAAACTGAAACCTCTGCTGAGGTCAAAGGTCAAGCTTCTGGTTTCTATTGAAAACACAAATAGAGACAATCACTTCCTCACTCAGCCCAACCTTCACCTGACCTCCAGCAGCCTTATGAAGGTCAGATCCAGAGTGCACTACGGGGCATTATCACAGATCCTTCCTCAGTGTAATGGATAATGAACCATTTAAATTAAGTTGCCTAAATTATTCAAATTTGTAGACTATTTATTGTAAATTATTTAAAGGATGTTGCAGATTGTTTAATAATGTCTGTTTTGATTTACCACTGTTGGTGGTTTGTATTTTGTTTTGTTTAATTGTATTTGCAAGTTTTTTGTTGTTTTTTTGTTATGTACCTCACGGGCTGCCGTAGCTAAATGAGGGCAGGCCCTATAAAAGCTGGCAAATCATTGTACCAATGAATGACTTGAACAAACTGTCAGAAATGTGCTTGGCACCGTTAACACTTGGTGTTCCCCGGTGAAAGCAGCGAGGTACGTTTTATTTTGTTGGTGTTGTAAGTTTCTGTTTATATTCTAATATTTGTATCTGTTTAGTTTTCATGGTGACTGATGATCCACATCAAAGAAAAATAAACCTTGAAAATGACCCGTCGACCGCGCAGATTAATTCAAGTGCTGGGGATCAGCTACACTCCGACATTCATAGACTCCTTCATGTTCATGTCGGTCTTATGAACACCGTCAGGTTTGGTCTGTCATGAAGTGTCATTCGCTAAATTATGACATTTAATGCAAAGTTGCTCTAAAAGTTGCATGAAATGTCCATTAAAATGCCAACATTTTATTAAGTGTCATAATTTAGCCATTGCTTCAACACCAGAAGGCGTTTTTCAAACTGCTTCATTCCTGCATTTCCTTGGAAATATCCCCAATATTATTTGCAAAGATGGTTGAAAATGTTCAACATTTCAAAATGTTAATCAAAAAACTGATGCAAATATTTAACAAGTCATCTTCCACTAGCAGCACCGCGGGCCGGCCCAAGGCATAAGCAAACTCTGCAACAAAGCAGAACCTGACAGATTGACAATGTGTTAAAAACAAACCGTCAGATTTTAAATTAGCATAACGTCTAAACGTGTGTGTGTGTGTGTTTGTGTGTGTGTGTGTGCTGAGCAACCAGAGAAGGAAAATGCTTGACCAACATTTTGGCGCCTCTGAAATTGAAGCAGTTTTAGTTCTGATCCGATGAAACGGCTCAAAGTGAAGCTGATCTGATCAACCAAACCTGCTGCTAGAACATTTCTCTCTTCATTCCAGAGTTTTTCCTTCCACACAACCACAGGCGTCCAGAACCTGCAGCTCCAGCGCAGCATGGGAAGCTGCCACACTTTGGATGTCACTATTCGTTTCTTAAATGTGACTTTTTGACAAAAACCTACAAACACCAAGAATCAAAAAAATTCACTTCTACATGATATTCTGATATTTTAGTTTAACCTGAAAAAAACTAACATTTCTAAAACCTGAAGGTTGTTTAGTGTAAAAATGATTCTTCAGTCGAACCTCCAGCAGAACCGGTCCGACCCGCCACAGAAGTTCTGCTGGAACTAAGATGTCATAAGAACAGATTATTAATCCCAACCGGCACAAAGATGCCAAGATTATTTATTAGAGAAATTAAACCAAATGATCAAATCTGAGAAGAATCTCGCAGATGCAGAAAACTTCAAGATAATCAGGTTTTATTGGTTTGGTTCGAGTCCAGAAACGTCTGTGGATCTGCAGCATCGCGAGCGACGAGCCGCGTTTCTGAGGAAACAGAAAAACTAAAGTAAACAATACAAATAAACAATAAAACTAAGTTTCTTTTCATTTTCTTTTGTTCTCCTGACAACCAGGAAAAAAACATCCTGCTTTTCCGTTTCCATGGTAACCACATCCAAAACAAACATTTCCAGACATGAAATGCATCTGTTCTCAGAGAATGATTTGACTAGACCGCTGCACATCTATGGGTGAAAGGTCAAAGGCTAAGAGGCCGAGCAACCAAACAACGTTCCCTGAAAGTGAAAAGAAATGTGTGAGAACGTTCAGAAAGTATTGATGAAAAGCACTTTAACCCATCAGCACGT
Source organism: Poecilia formosa (assembly GCF_000485575.1). Taxonomy (NCBI): domain Eukaryota; kingdom Metazoa; phylum Chordata; class Actinopteri; order Cyprinodontiformes; family Poeciliidae; genus Poecilia; species Poecilia formosa. Next base: position 91,278 of record NW_006800315.1, on the reverse strand, counting down.
CTGGCTCCTCAGGGGACAACAGGACGAGTCTAGACTGTAACGCATCAGAATGACCAGCAGGTGGCAGTAAGCTTCAGTCTCCTCCACCAAACCGCCGATGTTCTACCTGAGCAGCAAGGTGGGTCAGCGCTCCACACGCCTCCTTCACACACCGCCTCAGCGGCGCCCTCTAGCTGGAAACCATGGAAACAGGCGTACAGAGCCGTCAGCTTTCCAGATCTGGAGGAAAACAGGAAATCTCCGTTGTCTACGGGCCGTGGAGAGCCACACAGTCGCAGGCCTGAAACAGCAGCAGTTTGTGTCGTCGGCATGTTGAACGTCTGAAGTGAGTGGCTCCTGTCGGTGAACTCACCGAGACTCGGCTCGTCTCTCCAGGCCTCCAGGCTCAGGGCTGGGACGGCGCTGCAGGGAAGGAAGCCGTCCGGGTAGCGAGCCAACCTGAAGGGATCCGCAGGAATCTCCTGGATGTCCGAGTTCTCACAAATGATCCGAGACAGAGAAGTTTTCCACAGCTGCTCCCGCTGCTGCTGGGTGAACACGCCGTCCGCTTCCCACCAAAACCTGGAGCAAAAACCCGAACACATGAGCAGCTTCGGCTTTTACATGAAGCAGAAATGTTTCCGTACCGATCTCCATCTCGCAGAAGCTTCATTTGCTTTCCGATCAGGCAGGCGAACAGCGGGCCGGTTCTGGAGCCGGGCAGGAAGTTTTCCACCAGTCCTCCCAGCCAAACGTCGATGTTGTCGGGATGTTGGTATAAATGAAGAATCTTCTCAGCGACTCTGCGATCTCTCACGACTTCTGCCAGGTCGTCCAACGTCGCGATGCGCTTCAGTCCACAGAAACCCCTCCAGTCGTTGTATCCTAAAAGGTCGTCACAGCACCAAGTGATCCGTCTGCTCTTCTTTTGAAATGCGTTTATCTTAAGTTAGTGGAGTTTAGCAAAGGCTCAGACCGAGAAACACTCCCAGCTGTTCTTGGCCCACTTTCACCCTGTGCCTGCCTGCTGAGATTGTTACGTTATTTATCCAACTTATGCAGACGACTAGCAGCTGTATGTACCGGTGTTTACGCTGGTTCTGGTTCTGATGCAGAGCAGAACCAGAACCAAACATGGAGAAGCAGCATTCAGCTTGTATGCACCACAGATCTGGAACACACTTCCAGAAAACTGAAAAACTGCTGGAACAGATTTATAATAACAGTAACATCATAAAGTTTATTCTGATTATCAGACATTTTTTCCACATCGTTGCAGTTTTTTCTGCTCGTTTGTTTCATTTTCTTCTAATTGTGTAAAAACTCTTTGATTCTCCTTGTTGCTGAAAATGTACGATGGTAATAAAGTTGTTTTAACATTTGTCATTTTCTCCAAAAAGAAGTTGAAAATGAAACCCAAGTCATTTTTATTCCCAATGTTGGATTTTGGTAATAAAGTTGGAAATGTTACCTTATGAAAACATTTCTGTGTTGTGCTAACGGAGTATTTTAAACAACCCAAATTACAACTTGGCAGCGATGAAGAACTAATTAGATTCAGAGGAAATAAACTCCCTGACGGTTTGGTGGCAGCGCCATGTTGAGTTTTACGTTTCACAGCTAAAGAACGGCAGGAAGTCGACTCTTTGTTCTGAGACTGCAGAGAAAGCAGAAAAACACGATTTGATTCAGAGAACTGCTTTGTGGGTTGAAATTCAGTGTTTTCCTGCAGCGGTGAGCGGCATGGAAATGATTCAAAATGTCCTCCAGAAGCATCCAGAGCGACAAACATGCAGCTTCTTCTAAAAACAGCTGCAGCGTCTGTAGTTTCAGGTTTGATTCTCCTGGAGCAGCAGAGGTTTCTTCCGGCCTCAGCGACTTTCACTGAGGCAGATTTTCACAGACTGGAGGAAGTGTTGCCTCCCATCGGATCCCTTAATAACAACAAAGATGCTTTTATTTCTACTACACCAAGCAGGAACAGCTCAGATGGAGGACTGGTGGAAACTAAGAACAGGTTTTTTTAAGGATGTAAAACCAAAGATTTAAGCTCAGTTTTCTACTCCAGACCCTGAAAGGATTTTTTTCTGTGGAGGGAATCTGGAACATGAAGGCTGCATCACTTTTCTTGGATCTGATCCCAGAGTTAATGTGTCCTGACAATAAAACATGTCTGTTAATCTCTTGAAGAGCAACAATATCCTCAGGGAGGAGCTGACTGAGCAGCTGACTGACGAACCGCTAACTGCAGCGGGACAGAAAATAAATCCAGTGACTCAGTTTCAAGGTGGCAGAAGAAAGAAAACTCTGGATTCTTCACTAAACCTCACATGAAGCAACAGAAAATATTAAGATTTATTATGAATTAGTGATTAAAGTATCCAGGAACTGACTGGATTTCATCAGCAGCTGCTTATAGAAGCAGAAAGTTCAGTCATGTTTTTGTTCATGAATGGTTCTGTACGGGTTCTGGTTGTTGAGGCAACAAACTGAACATCTGAGGTCCAAACAGGATAAACCTCAACTGCAGCAGTTTTGTTTATTAATCCATCCATATGTCTAAATTTATACAAAATGCATCATAAAATCTATTTTTTCACATCACTGTGATTATTAAAGGGACAGTTTTATGTAAAATTATCATATTATGCTATTCCATCATCAGAAACAGTCCAGCAGTGTTGCTCTGATTCCTGCATGTTTGAGAAATCCTTTAGTCTCTATGGCAACCATTCAGCTGTACAAAACACCTGGGTGAACCTAGCCCCGCCTTCGGGGCGCCTTCCTCCCCTCACTCAGCTCCTTCAGACTAGCAGACAGCAATTAGCAAACATCTGAGCTCATTTTGGAGCTGCTGCTCAGAGCAACGCTGTAAAATCGTTAAAGGGTTAATAGAGGAGCCATGTTTGGATGACTTCCTGGAGGCGGAGCCTCAGAAACAGCAAGAGTTTTTAAAGTGACAGAGGAACAATTTCTAGGTTAAACCAGAAAGTAAAGTTTCTTTTAGGTCATCCATCCATTTTCTAACACCCTTGTCCCTTAATGGGGTCAGGAGGTGCTGCTGTCTCTCCAGCTATCGTTCCAGCCAAGAGGCTGGGTCACCTGGACAGGTGGCCAGTCTGTCGCAGGGCAACACAGAAACAGACCATACACACACTCACACCTAGAGAGAATTTGGAGAGACCAATTAACTGTGGGAGGAAGCCGGAGAACCCAGAGAGAGCCCACCATGCACAGGGAGAACATGCAGACTCCATGCAGAAAGACCCCAGGCTGGGAATGGAACCCAAAACCTTCTTGCTGCAAGGCAACAGCTCTACCAACTGCGCCACCGTGCAGGCCCACTTTTAGGTCATCTGATAAAAACAACATTTTTATAAGGTGGCACATTTTTGAAGGAAACGCAGTTACTTGACTGTCTATAAAATGGCAAACACATAACACTGCCCCTTTAATATAATTTGGTCCATTCCTAGAAACCAGATTTTTATTGACTGGTTCTGCTCAAGATGAGCCAAAGTGGTACTTTGTGATGAGATCCTGACCCGGCAGTCCGTGGTCCCGCCCCCTCTGCAGGTTCAGGGCAGCCAGATCCAGGTTCTGCTGGGAGTCCAGAACCAGCAGTGACTCCGTTACCTCCTCCACCAGGAGGGAGTCCGGAGCTGCCACCGCCGCCGCCGTGGCAACCATGCCCCGCAAGGTCGGCTCGATGCCACCTGCACACACACGGACCAAACTATTCAAGTAAAATGTAAATCAAATAAGCCTACCTAGTGATGTTATAATGTTTTACAACAGGTATTATACAAAAATCACTTCCTGAAACTTCAGGAAATAACTTGGACCACAAGGAGCCCTGGTTGGTTAAATGAAACACTCCTGTGCTGTCTATGCATGCAGTACCACCTCCCACAGACAAGGGGTCAGTACTGAGCACACACAGTTTGCACACACTTTCCCAATCATTGGTACCAAGTGGGCTAAGTAGAAAAAAAACATGCAGGATGTCAGGAGAGCGTCCCAATCTGCTTTAGACTGGCTTCCCATGCGGGGTCCAGGATTTTGGACCGCAAACACAAAGGGGCCCTCTGGGTTGGTGGGCTCCCTTCGTTTGGACCCTCCATTGTAACAAAACAACTATGAACACACATGTTTGTGTAGCCATCTTTGTGGGGACTTTCCATTGACTTCCAGCGTTTCCAAGGAGCAGTGGGTCCCCACAACGTAGTATGTGTCAGGAAAATGGTCCCCACAAGGTATTACAAACAAACACACACACACCAAGGTTGGTTCAATGCCACTGGACACATACACAAGGAGCTCTGCAGCTTTCAATTAGTACGAAAGAACATGAATAAAGCAGCTGCTTTGGAAAAAGAAAAACCAAACTAAAAAGCAAACCAGCTTCGGCTTAGAAACGGTTCATCTTCGCTCAGTGGTGTCAAAAATCATTCATAAAGCGAATCCAGTGAATGGAGTTTGGAGGTGGAGGCCAGATTTATCATAAAAGACATAATTTCATGATGATAATGATCCTCAGTGACTGCAGACCAGTGAAATGTCCCAGCTGGTGCCCATCTGCTTCTCAAGGTTTCAGAAATACTTTGAATTTCAAAGTGAAAAAATGTTTAAATGAGCCACAAAAAGTTGATTTTAATCTCAGAAAATCAGTTGGGCTCTTAAATTTACGATACTATGCTTATAGAAAATGTTTCAGAGCATACGGCAGAAAATCCCTTTATTCTATATTTCTAGCTTACATATTGGGTGTGTTCTCTGAGGTCATCGCTACCTTGAAATCTGATAGTTTGTTTGAAAAGCAACCTCGATTACCGAACAAAAAAACTCTTCATGAAGGAGGAAGGGAGGCAATAAAACTGATTTGTAGTTTTTAGTCTGTATTCAACCATTTTCACTAAGGTGATAAGATGATAAGTGTTAATAATAGAGTTGAACACAACTCTATTGTTAACTAAGCTAACAGGCTAAATGCCTGATTTGTAACAAACAAATCTACAGTTTCACTGCTAAACAAATCCGTGTGTTTTGTAAGACATCGTAACACTTTCATGGTGGATATTTAGAACTAAAATGGCTGCACCTTCTCTTCTTCATGTTCGGTTGGGTCAACACCGACAGGCTGATGGAAACCATCAGGAAAAACTAGGAGTTGTGGGTAAATTGGGCATCTTCAGCTTTAATTTGGTGAATTAACTGCAGGAATGTATCCTGAAACTCCAGCTGACCCAAATACGACTACGTCGCTTCCTTCCTGTGGTTCTCCGGAGGTTTCCATGGCTGCCTTAAAGGGGCGCACTGACCTTCTTTAACGATCCTCCAGGGACTGAAGAGTGCCTGCTGAAGTCTCAGGCGGGGGAAGCGCCGGTCTTCCTGGAAGCTCTCGTTCAGCCTGCTGAGGATCGGAGGAATGGTGGCGTGGCCGAACCTGAAGGCCGCCGTGGCGAACACGTTGGAGGCCGAGCTGTCCACTGTCGGATCGTACCCGCCATAGGGCCCGATGTGCCGTTCAAACGACTCCGCACCAATTACTTTAGGGATATAATCTCTCATCGTTATTATCTGGAAGTCAAACAAGAAAGATGAGGCATGGGAAAGGCTGAAACTACTTCGAAGTGTCTAAATCTTTTACTAAGGCAGGTTTTATTTGCTCCAAGCCAATCAGAGCAGATGACCGTTTGACGCCGAGAGAGACAGGTGGGGGACGAAGATCACTCGCTTTGGCTGAGCCTGAAAATGTCTGATGAGAACTTTGATGCTTTAATCTGTTCAGATTTTTTATCTGTTCAGATTCTGCTGCCAAAATCACCTCTGGATTTTTGCAGCTGAATCTCTCAAAGGTCTTAGTAGGATGAGATTATTGGGAAAGACCTAGGAACTTTAGAAAAGAAACTTCAGCTCTGTAGTGTAAGAAAGGCTGTTTTCCTCCTGATGGTCCGGTCGACCCGGTTCTACTGGAACCAGACCATCTGCTCCACCTCCAGCTGCTGTGGTTCTGAGTCACACCAACCTGTTCCCCTCCTGGCCTGTGGGGGCGCTGCACCAAGAACCACTGAAGGAAACGACACAAAAACCTCTGAAGACACTGAGAGCAACTTCCTTCTTCACCAGGTGGAAACAAGATGGAGGATTTTAGCGGTTGGAGGATTTCTCTTTAGGCTAAAGACCAGGAGCCATTTCTGCTGCTAGCGCTAGGCTAGCATGTTAGCTTTGGTTGGATTTACCCAGAATGCCCTGCGCTGTAGTCCACTTCCTATTTTTTGAAGCGGTCTCTGGTCCGCTTGGCGTTCACATTCAAACCTACCAGAGTTCACTTTAACCAAACCGACGTTTGGAGGACCAGAGGCCAGAGGTCTATTAGCGTTCGCATCTCACCAACCGAACTGGACTTTGACTAGACAGACGCACTGGAGTTGGATTGAAGCGCCCTGAACAGGACTGGTGGGAATGATGCAACCTAAAACCTATAGAACATTGTTTGGTTTTTGAGGAAATAAAAATTAATTTGTTCTCAAAAATGTAAACACTTTGCATCAGTTAATTATTTCCAAGTCGCAGCCACTGCAGCAGTATTGTTTACTGTAGCAGCTTAAAATAAGCACAGTATCTTTGTAGACAATAATTTCCTTATGAGACTTCTGTGAAGTGAAATTATCTGGATGAATGTTTTAGGACTTGAAGAGTAACTGCTCACTTCAGACAGAACACCAAACAATTTTCAGGTTGATGTCTGAAGAGAGAAAACTGCGGTTCTCTCAGCGGCTTTAAAGAGCCGACTACTGACCTACAATGACAAGTTATTGTCATCTCCAGTTAGTGGAGATGAAGGAGTCTTGGAGCTGCCATGTAACTGATGAAGACATAAGAGGAAGACTGAAACCATAACCAAGGAAAGGTTAAACAAGTTTCATTAACATAAATCAGAATGTGCATGCTTCTAGTGGGGAAGGTGTTGTCCATCCTGAAGTTTATATATTCTGTTAGTCAATCGGGTCAGTAGCCTCAAGACAATGCTGCAGGGTTTCTTCTGCTCCCTCTGACCGTTTTTCACAGTTGGTTTTGTTACAGGTTGCCTCTGAACAAGGGCTTTACATTCTGATCAGAGAAACACTGATCTGATTTACCCAGAGGACGTCTGGCTTCATCAGACTGTTGAGCCTTTTGAGGCCCTAACAGATGATGGTAGAAGAGACGACGGTCTGCAGACTGCCGATCTGCAGCATCTGATGCAAAAGATCTTAGTTTCCTCCAGCAGTCCAGCCAGCTCTGTTCCTTCTTGCTTATGCATCCTGGTTGGATGGTTTACTGTCCCCTCGCCGCTTCTCTGGGGCATTTAAGTCGACTGATTGTCCTGAAACATTGGAAGCCAACATGAGGACGCAGCGTTTCATCAACGTTTGCTTTAAAGCCAGAAGGTTCTCCGTCTTAGGATGTTTCTGAAGATCTTCCACCAACATTAAACTGGTCTTGTTGGTGCAGCAGATTCCCAGCGTTTCCAGTTTAACACCAGAAGCTGACAGCAGGCTGTCATTAGGGCTTCTGACCTTTCAGTGTTTGCTCTTCGTGTCGGTGCTGGTCGCCCTCCGACAGTCTGCTGAAAATAAAGCTGCTCTACTCGCCTGGCTTCCTCAGTCTGATAAAAAACCACAAATGTTTCATTGTGGAAGAGGAAATGTGACCTTTCTGCTGTGCCAGATCACATTTAGTAAAGCAGTTTCTGTTTTGCTCCTAATTAGAGGCGCTGGCCGCTCTACCACATCAGCTCAGACTGAAATGACTCAAGAAATATTCTGTGTTTAAAAATAGCTGCTTTGAAAAGATGCTAGGTGACCTGCATCAAACATCCAGTTACCATGACGAGTTTCCACCCAATCAGGTCGCGTTTACAGATTTAATTAACTCAGGTTGACTGATTATGCAACAAGCTGTTTGTTTTTATTGCTTATGCATGTTGCTGTTCATCTGCGGCTTCAAACCTCATCAGGCAGATATTAGAAATAATAACTGACTGGATTCCGTTTCCTGGATAAGAGTGACGCCCTCACTTGGTCATTTTGATCTAAATTACTAGTTTAATTAATAATTGCCTAAGTAATTTTAGTTATTCATAGCTAAATGTAAAGCAGAACACATTATGAATAAACTCAACATGAATTATTCTGGCAACAAAAAGCAAATATTACTGGGTGTATGTATATATTTGAGCCTGTATTATAGAGGATTAATATTTATATCCAATTCTGTTTCATTCATTTATTCAGGAATAGGTTGAGGAAGAGTTTCCTGTTTTCCCTCCAGCAGGATGTTTGAAACAACTTCCTGCTTCAGATGCTAAAACATTTCCATGTCTGACAAAAGCAGAAATAATTCCCCCGCTTCGGAGAAAACTCAAACACTTTTCTTTCATGTTTCATTTCCTGTCCACGACTCACTGCTGATTTTACGATTCACCTCCGTTTCTCCAGTTTGACACGTTACAGCAGAGGCACAGAAAACCAGCGTTCCCAGTAGAACGGGACAACTGGGAACCACTTCCTGCAGCAACAACGTCCTACAGGAAGGAATAAAACATTCATCGGCTTCATCACTGCGTTTCTGTCTGCTTATGCAGTAAACTGGGACGTTTTTAACTAAATCTGGGTGAGAATCAGCCGGCCGGAGGAACGAGCTACGATCCGACATCAACCGGCCCAACTTTCCAAAAGCTTCACAGTAAAATCAGCCGGTAACGTTCCTCAGAGCCGCTTCCACCAAAATGTAACAATATCGAAAATCGGCTCGTATGAATATGGGTGAAAAAACAACAACGAATCTTTAGAAGTTTAAAATAGCAGCGTCCAAACTTTTTGGGCCAAAATTCTCATGAAGCAAAATATAATAAAAAGAAATACAATCACAAAAAATCGTGTTGAAATTTATGATTTTTTTATTTATATAAAAAAATCAGGTCAGTCAGGTTTTTTGTCGTTCCAAAATAAAAAAGGATTTTTCATATTTGAGTTATTAAAAGAAAGAAATCCAGTTTTTAAATTCTGTTTCCGTTTCAGTTGTGATTAGATTCAGATTTGTTGGTAATAATTTTGGCCTAGTTAAAGCTCAAAGCTTCCCACTCCTCTCTGCTGCTCGGTCAGCTGAAGACGCTTTACGGAAATCTTACTAATTGAATAAATTGGCATAGAAACTGCAACAATGAGCTCCAGTCTGCCTGACAGACTCATCGCCTCTGAAACGTCGATGAACTCGACTTCCTCCTGCTGACGGTCAGAACAGGAAGTGGCTCAAACCTCGCCCTCCTCTTCCTCACCTCTTCATCGCTCTGCTGCAGATTCAGCTGAGACCAAAACTGAAGGAGTTCAATAAGTTGGTGGTTGTCCGTCAGCAGATCAGACAGATGATCAAATGTTTCGTCATCGTTTGTCATAAATTCCTTCCCATTAACAGCCAAACGTTCACTTCCTGATGACTTTGGATCATTTAGATGTAAACATTATGCTGAACAGTTTCAGACACATTTCTGATCACTTCCTGGTTTAGAGCCAGTGTTGAATGTTTGAGTCTTTATTTTTATTTCTAATGTTTCCTTGCTAACAGTTTCATCACTTTATGTCTAACTTACAGTCGTTCTTGTACAATCCAAACATTTGGTGTTTGTTTGAGTTGGACTCGGATCTCTTGAGCTTCAGGATCAGGCTGAGACGTTCTGGATCCTTCAAAATAAAAACCATCTTAATCACGAATCATAAGAATAAAGTTGGTTCATTAAATAAGCTGTAAGAACTGTTGACATGGTTTGACCTTTGAACTCTTCATGTGTAATTAAAGGCAGCAGCTTCATCTCAGCTAATGATTCGTTCAGCAGAGCTTCCTTTAGCTAAACCTTGAAACAGGAAGCAGCTTCAGCATCAGAAGCACTTCCTGCAGACAAACGCCTGATCCCAAGTTAAACAGCATCTGGGGTCAAAGTGCACAGCATTAGCGCTCTAACATTAGCTTCTGCTAGGCACCATGTTGTTGTAGCCCTTTAGCGTTAGTGGGACTGAAGTTTATGGTTAGTGCTTTCGGTTTAGCGTAGCTAAGGTTCAGTTAGCGGTTCCATTCAGAGACCAAGACAGTCGGACCTCGTTTTATCAATACACACAAAAACAAATCAGTCCCAGGTTTTCATTTAGGGGCATCAGACTGGTGATGTTGGTGCGTGAGCTGCAGCCGGACTCTCACCTGGTGCAGGGCGCCAACGATCTTGCGTGCCTCCTGGAACACGGCCTCAGGGCTCCAGTGCTGGTTGATGAGCTTCAGGGTGTCTGCGAGGCGGTTGTGTTCCCGGAGCCACAGCGTATGCAGAACGATCAGAGGCAGGCCCTCGTTGACCCGGCCCTCTCCGGCCCGGAAACACTCTATCCCTCGGCCACGCCCTGCCGCGCCGCACGCCGACGGCGTCTCCGCTACGAAGGGCAGGTAAGGTCTGCCCTGCCGGTCCTGGAAGCGGCCGTTTACAGCCAGCTTCCCGCTGCGGCCGGAGAGGTCGCGGAGGTCGCTCTGCAGCTGCGGCGTGTGGCCGTACACCAGAGAGGCGTCGATGAAGGACGAGACGGCGTTCAGCTGCTGCCGCTGCATGCCGGAGCCGGCCCTGGAGCAGCAGGCCGGCGTGGAGCGCTGGAACGGCATGCAGAGGGAGTCCTGGGTCTGAGAGCCAGACACACGCCACAATGTAATCAGATTACATATCGAACTCACTGATCTCAGAACGGATTTCAGTTCTTGGTGTTTGGAGCAGACTCACCTGGATGGGGAAGCAGGGATGCAGGTTTTCACACGATGTGCGGCAGTCCCGCTGCGTCCAGGAAGCGGCTCCGCTGAGGCTCTGCGGCGTCAGGGTCACATCGTGGTCGATGTACTGACCCCAGTCCGCCAGCAGCTGGGAGTACGCAGCGTCTGCGTCCTTACAGGAAGTCCTCACCACCTCCCTGCTGACACGCCGCGGCTGCACACACAACGCCGTCATCACACAGCCAATCAGCACTCAGACTGTCATTACAGCCAATCAGAGAGCTGATTGGCTCTCTGACTGGCCAATCAGGTGAGAATACCTGGAGGTTAAAACCAGATAATTTAAAGCTGCAGTAACTTTTATAAAATTATTCTTTTACATGTTTGTTGAAATCGTCATCATGTCATGCAAACTAGAAACAACCAATCAGAGCAAGGAGGAGTGTCTTAGTGCTGTCAATCAATCCTTCTTGCTCTCTGCTGTACTGCAGCTAGCATAACCTGTTGTGGATGCTAAAGCTAGTTAGCATTACCACTCACGACGGCAGATAAACGGTTTTCCTGTGAGCCATTTCTTAGCTATTGGCACCTTTAGCAGCAAGTACATGAGGATGATTGACAGCGGTAGGCCCCACCTCCCGGTTCTGATTGGTTGTTTTTGCTCAGGGAGGAGATGGATGTTTTCACAGATGATCTGTCTCAGACTGTCACAACAGGGTGAGTAAAATAAAAGCTTTAAGTGAAGCTGTAATTAGAGAAACACTCAGGATCCTCATTTCTCCTCCTGATTCGATAAAACGGCTCAGATCCGGTAACCAGACTGCAGCTGGTAGTTATTTACTGAGTTTCTCCTCAAACCGATGGCGGTCTGGACTGAGGAAGAGAACCGCTCCCCACCGTTCATCTGAGCGGCTCGTATTCATTTCAGCCAATCGTTTTCTGCCTGTCAGTCTGGCTCATAATCCAGCCGGTTTCTGTGGGCCTTATCAGCCGGAAGCAGGCCGCGGAGCCAACCGGACCGCCACCCTGGCCCGGCTCTACCTTCACTCAGGTTACCAGGGGAAGCTGGGATCCGTGATGGAGCCGCTGGGGGTCCCAGCCTCTGGGTTCCTCCTCTCCATCCTCATATTCAGCTGGAAGCCATCGGACCAAGGCCGTGTTGGCGGCGCCCCAGTCAGGATTCTGTCTGACAGAACGAAGAAACCGGCTGCTCCGCTTCAAACCGACAGATTCGGCAGGAAATATTTCAATCTAAATGACATTTAACCCGATTCATCCTGACAGAACGCAGGAAAACTGTAAGAGCAGCTAATCACCGTAAACCTCCGTCAGCTACAGAACATTAGCATGCTAACCCTTTCATATTTCCCATCAGCCACTTCAATCAAAGGATGATGATCATTTTTCAAGATGGCTGCCATATTTGAGCCTTTTAGACTAGTTATTGTAATAAAATGTTTCTTGACTTTATGAACTTTATGTCTCAAGTATTTTCTACTTTGGTTGTTGTGTTGATAAAACTAACTAATGTTTTATGTGCTTAGCAGTTTAGGGTTAGCACCTGCTAACTTTTTATATGGTTAGCAGGCTAATGCTAATGTTCACAAGTTTTTAAAGTGGTTAGCCAGTTAGCAATAGCTTATGCTAATTGCGTTATGTTTTAGCAGTTTAGTGTTAACTCCCAATATTTTTTAGGTGTTTAGTGGTTTAGTGTTCGTTTCCAATCACTCTGGTTGTTTTTTGAGGGGTTAGCATCAAATGCTGGATTTCATTGGTGAAACCCTTTAGCTTGTCTGTCCTAAAATCTGAAGCTGGTAATTTATTTCAAAAGAACAGCTGAAAGCTTCACTTTTACTGAGTTTTACTCCACATTCAGTTGTTATTTCTCTTTGCTGTAATAATAAAATCTCCTTTTGTGCGGTTGTGCTACCTGTTGTTGCAGACTCCTGAGATGCTGCGGTATTTGTCATGATGACTTCCTTCACAGACGGCTGGATCCGTTTCAGTCGGACACTGAGACAGCTCAGCAAGCAGCTCCAGGTTTTCCTGTGACAAAAGCTCTGACATGAGCAAAAAAGAAAATGAAGTCACTGCAGCTCAGCAAACGAGCGATAAAATGTCAGGCTTTATGGTTTCTATGTGATTTTGGTAGCACAGCTAGAAATGAAAGAAACTGATTAGAACTACGGCCATACCTGATGCTGTGAAGTTCCTGTTGTATTTCTGCTTTGCTGCGTTTTTCAGGATCTGCAGGGCAGCGTGGAAAATCTCCCCGGACCTGGAAATCTCCTGAGTCTGAGGCTGGAAGTGAAACCTGAAGCCATGGCTGCAGAGAGGAGCTGCTCTCCGTCTGCGGACAGGAGTTGGATGTTAAAGCAGTTTCATTTTCAGGCTGTGTGGCCCGGTGGTTGTCTGGGCTGGGTACCGCTGGCTGGAGGCGCCGTCAGCATCCTGAGGAGACGAGACCAGAAAGTCTCTGAGGGACGAGGCTGAAAATGAATAACAGAACTTCAGACCTCGGAGCAGAGCCTACATATTTTAAATTAAAATGATTTACTTTCTTGATCTTGTGTTTCATTTTTCAAAATGGCTGCCGTGGTTGTAACAGAGAATAAATGTTTGATCTAAAATCAGCAGCAGCAATTGCCAGTGGTGGGCAAAGCTAACCAGATGGTTAGCTTCAATAACTAGCTGAACCAGAATCTCAGCTCTGCTCATGTTAAACCAACAGAACAATCAGCAGAAGCTAATGCTAAATCACTAAACAGAAAAAATAGTGGAAGATGCTGATCTATTATAAAAAATTAAATATGATCAAAAAACAGAATATTATGCTTTTAAATCTGGATTATTTTCTTCACTTTTTTCACATTTTTCATTTTAGGACTTTAATTTGGCTGCTAATTAAAGTCTGCAGGAAATTAGATTAAATATTTAATATTTGAAACTTAACTAAACTTTTTAAATTGAGACTCAAACCTTTATAAATATATATACACTGCTCAAAAAAATAAAGGGAACACTCAAATAACACATCCTAGATCTGAATGAATGAAATATTCTCATTGAATATTTTGTTCTGTACAAAGTTGAATGTGCTGACGACAAAATCACACAAAAATCATCAATGGAAATCAAATTTATTAACCAATGGAGGCCTGGATTTGGAGCCACACACAAAATTAAAGTGAAATGTTCCCTTTATTTTTTTGAGCAGCATATATATAAAAAAATGAACGTTTTCTTTCTCTTGCTGCAAAAAACAAATTTCATATGAAATATTTACTCACAGCTGAGCGTGGAAGGAGTCGGTGGAACGACGCAGACCAACATCACCAGAAGAGACAGATGGAGACATTTCTTCGTCTTCATGGCTCCTCTGCGTCCCGGCAGCAGACGCGTCTTTATGTGGGACCAGAGACACGAAGAGCAGCAGGACGGAGACATGCAGCGGGTCAAAGGTCACAGCACCTGACTCCAGAGGGGCTCTTCATCTCACATCACCGAGCTGACTGTTGTTTTTACCTCTGCACGTTTCTGAGGAGACATCTTGATGGGCCGTTACCGTGACGACGCTGCAGGAAAACATGGCGCCGCAGTTTCAATCCGCGAGTCGCTCTCAAAACAAAAACATCTCGATGAGCAGCACTCTGGATTTCTACAAGTTTTCTTTCTCTGGCTGCTTCCAGAGCAGTGACGTGGGTCAGGGGAGGCAGAGCCTCACCTGTCATCATGGAAAAATAATAATAAAATCATTTATATTGCTATTTTCACCCTGTGGTTTGTACTATAAAGTACCTATTTTTTTTACTTAGCTTAACCAATTCCGATTAGTTTTTTCTTAAAAATCGCTGGATTTTCGCATTTTCCCATTCAAATGCTCAGAAGCGAAGCCGGTGAGGCAGCAGGAAGCTGAGCCTCACCTGGACTGATCAACCTCTGGCTGCCATTCTATGAGAGCAGGTCCTCCTGTCTGTACGCCGGCAATGAAATGGCTAAGAAACATTTAATATATGGACTGATTTTCCGTGATTTAGCTTATGTATATAATGTACAGTGTTTTTTGTCACCAACTGTGTGTGTATCGTGTTTTGTGTGCGGAGGAGCGATCAGAAACGGCAGAAAACAGACTCCAGGGGAGGCAGGCAGTTCTCTTGCCTTATGGCAGGGGGCGCTCATGATCCCAGATATTAGTGACTCCACAACTGCAGAGTAAGACACAGTGAGCTAGCCATGGAGCTAGCATGGAGCTAGCCACACAGTAAATAAGTAAAATACAGCGATATATTTGTTTTCTTCCCTCTTCCGACGTCAACATGAAAAACTACATTTCTACAGTTAAACAGTTTTCTAAAGTGGATTTTCAACTCCTGGAGATAATAACTAAAGGAAGACCAACACCGGAGCTGAAGGTTTTGCTTCGAGACAGTTTGATGATTCTCAGACGGAGTAGAAAAGACATGAGGATAGACTTGGCTTTGGATGAACGGAGATTTCTGTGCAGAATTAGCGGTGCATGGATTGTATTGATAAGTAAAGGTAAGACAGCAATAAGATGTTTTTGTTTAGTTTTTTAATGAAATGTGCGTTTTGTGGGCTACAGTTTGTATGTTTAAATAATTCAGTAAAGTAGAAGCGGTTTATGTGAGAAATTCTGTTCCCCTGATAAAATCTGTTCCCCCTCTATAAAATGGAAACAAATTAATTTACCTGCAAGTCTTTTACTGTGTTGATTCCTCTCATCATCAACAACAAATCCTGCAAGTTTGAAAACATTTGCTAATTTTTTGCCAAAGTTAGGAGGGGGGAACAAAATATTTTAGCTCTTTCAGCCACCTGAAATAATATGTTCCCCCTACATAAAATGGACAGGTACAGTGAATTAATTTCTTTACCTAAAATGTGAATCATTAAATGAAGCTGTTTATTTCAGTTTGCAGAAAAAACTCCTAGCAAAAGTGGTTGTGGATTTTCCAGTTTCCACTGCGGCGTCTACAGCATGAGGTTTACATTGCTGTGAGATTATTCTTAACAGTGGTGATTATAACATTAATATTCTTATTTTGAGTGTTAATGAAAATTTTTATCATGACTATAATTTGTATGTTTTGAACAAAAATATATGTACTTAGCCAAAACTTAATACATCAACATGTGAAAACAGTTATTTATTTATAGTCATTTGTTTCCATTTTATGTAGGGGGAACAGATTTTATTAGGCGGTTAAAATATTTAGTTCCCACATCCTAACTTTGGCAAAAAAAGAGCAAATGTTATGAAAATCACAGGATTTGTTGTTGATGATGAGAGGAATCAACACAGTAAAAGACTTGCAGGTAAATTAATTTGTTTCCATTTTATAGAGGGGGAACACATTATTTCAGGCCGCTGAAA
This sequence comes from Poecilia formosa, assembly GCF_000485575.1. Lineage (NCBI taxonomy): Eukaryota > Metazoa > Chordata > Actinopteri > Cyprinodontiformes > Poeciliidae > Poecilia > Poecilia formosa. The sequence continues at coordinate 75,119 of NW_006800315.1, read as the reverse complement.
TATCCATTCTCTCTTCTTCTCCCCCATAACTTTGGGAAATAAAAAGTAACTGTTTCCAAATTCTCAAAAATGATGTGTGATAGCATGCTAGACATTTCCTTATTTTTCTTATTTATCATTAGAACGGGATTGACCAAAAAGTTTACACTGTGATCTTTTCAGGAAGTCTTTATTTTTGTGCCCTGCTATCGGCCAGCTTCCCTCCTCCTTTATCAGAAATGAAAAATTATAAATGCACACTACATGTTGGAAACCTGTGTTTGTTGACTGACTTTTATTTGTGAGGCTTAAGAGACAAAAGCTGAAAAAAAGATCGATTCTCTTCGCGTTTAAAATAACACAAAACAGCGTAAAAAGACCTCCACACCAGACCTCGTTTATTTATGTATGTATTTTTATTTTGATAGCTGCCGATTAAACTGAAAGTTACATTGACATGATTACATGAGTAGTTTTTACCGAGAAATCGATCAGAAGCGCCGTGAAAATGGTCAAATCCGCCGGATCCACTTCTCTGGCTGCAATGCGCGCTCCCGACACAGGGGGGCAGAATTTCTCACAAGAGCTGTAGCTAATCTACCACAGCAATTATTTATTAATAAAACATTAAGCCTAAAACATACTACAACAACAGATTGAATGTTCTGTTCTGTGGATGACACGTAAAATATTAGTCTTTTTGCCCCCCAGCGAAATTTCCGTTCGTCCAATAACATGCATGGTGTCTGTAGTCGTCAGAGCCTCACCAGCAAAGAACCTCACCGCACGTCACTGGTCCAGAGGATAAGAAGCCGTCCAGAACCAGCAGAGCTGAGGAGCTGCAGCTGGTTAGAAATTCAGCTGCAACAGCAGCAAAGGAAACAATAAATAAATGAAAACAGAATAAAGACTGAAAAACACGGTAGGGCATTGATTCAACACAAATGGTGTGTAGTTATTGGCAGCTACTCTGGTCCAGAGGAATGTGGGTAAAATAAATAAAAAAAAATGTGTATCTGAGCATTAAAAAGGCAGATTATTTATATAAGTATGAAACTGGAACAGCAGAGATTATAATCCGAATTAAAACCTGTTCAGCACCAGCAGGGGTGTGAATACTTATCGAGTTCGTTTGGAGCGGGCGGTTTAGAGTCCAACAGGTAAGGCAGGCTGATAAAAACACAAACTAAATCCTACAAAATAAATTAATCAACATTAATCCGTCTGTGGGCTAAAAGCTAAAGGCTAGCTGCTTTTAGCACAACAACAGTCTTTTCCAGCGTCTCATCAGATCGGCGTGAAGCAGAAATTAACCCCCAACGGGCCAGAGGAGCCTGCTAGCGGCTGTCGTCTGTGCGTCAGATTAACTGCCCTACTGGAAACGCATGAATACAGAGGTTCTGGCCGGAAGGTTTGCATGGGGAAAAATATTAAAATTTTCCTTATTGATTCATCGAAATGAATGTGTTAAAGACCCGACCATAACTGAAACACAGCACCAGAGGGAGAACCGGGAGCATCTTGGCGACGTTAAATCAGATGTTTAACAGGAAATGGAGACCGCAGAGTTCATGTGATGCGTTCATGAACGTAGGAACATCAGTTGCTGCTGCGTTCAGGCTTAAAGATCTGAGAGAGATGCGGCGACTCGGCGTATCCATCACAGCGGAGTTATTTATCCGAACTACAGCCAGACTACAGCTGTAGTCCATCTGTGCTACAGCTGTAGTTTACCTGTACTAGTACAGGTAAACTACAGCTGAACTACAGCGTAGTTACGGCGGATCGGTCCTGTGACGGCTGGCTGGATCTGGAGTGAACGAACATGTTACCATGGAAACTCCTCCGTCATCACTGGCGGAGCAGAGTGCTTGAAGGTGATGCGGGGCGTGACGCTGACAAAACCTCTTGATGTGATGACGTCATCAGAGCATCAGTCTGGGTTACCTAGCAACACATCAGGCCGGATGGCGGCAACAAGTTCAGCTTCAGAGCTTTAAACTAACTGCAAAGAATTACAACATTTGTTTATAATATTAATAAATCAACATCCAGTCAGTGAAAGTTTCTGAAAGATGAAAAGCAGCACTGAACCTTTCTGATTTTAATGTTTACGTGAAAATAATTGCTGCAGCAGCCAGAGCTGGTAATCAGGAAGATTCAATAGTAAAATATAGACTCCATAAAAATGGTGGATATAGCATTAAATAAGAGCCATAGGATAAAAATAGGATGTCAAAGTTTTCATGAGGCGAATAATCTGCATAACGTGACCAACATGTTCTCCAGATTATAAAAGCTGGTTACCATGAAAACATTAATATGATTATTTTAAAGACATCAGAATCCAGATTAATCTGGTAAAACAACAAAATGCTGACGGTTAAAATTAAAGATCAACTAATAACTTAGTTTAAGTTATTAGTTGAGTTTACTAACTTAAACTGTTATTCTCAGAATAAAATCCAGAATATCTTATGTTAATAGTAGTTATGTGTAAAACTGAGAAATAACGGCAAACAATAACAAATTTTTATAAAGATAATTCACAAGTAAAAAGGCAACGGAGCTCCATTTTAAAAAATGGAGCAGTTTTATAAATATAATATAATTAATGTCAGCAATAAGCAGATAAATATGAGCTACAGGCAGCTGGTCTGTAAAGTGGTTTTCTTTATTGAAACAGCAGAAAATGTGATTTATTGGTGAAGCCTTGAATATTAATGAAGCAATGAAAAATGAACAGTAACAGTGAAATTTTATATAAAAGTGTTTAATATTCTGCCTCTGCTGGCTGGAACCAAGTAGAAAACGAGTCGCTCAGATCAGCCAATCAGACGGAAACATCTCAGCTAAAAACACAGACGGGAAGAAACGGACACCGATTCCCGGTTTGTCTCCCAGCCAGATGAAGAACAAAGTCCAGAACCAGCAGAGAGTTCTAGCTGAGGCGGATCCAGCTGGTTCCGTCTGACCCAAATCAGTCCCAGGAGTTCAGCAACATGAACCCATCTGGCCTCTTAGCTGGAACTGATGTTTCCTCCACCGACGGTCCAGAAAGTTCCCGTTTGATCCCAGATTTATTCATCCTGCTGCCAGATTGAAGCAGCTCTGCACTGGCGGCAGCGCCTTCCTGTCAGCTCTGTCTCACGTTGCTTCCAATGAAATAAACTCTTTCAGCTGATAAAGTCTTCATGATGAATAAATGTAAACATTTGGAAAAACAATTAAAATGTTTGTTTTAAAATCTAAATAACTAATAAACAGCCACTTCCTGTTACAGCTTTTAGCTTACTAATATTAATAAAAATCATTTATTATTATGACAAGTATTGCACTGTAATTACCTGGCAGTAATAACCTGCAGCTAGATGTTAATAATTAATGTATTAAATAAACCAGAATTATTATTTTATGATGTAATAATCAGCAACATTAGACCAGAAGCAGCTGCAGTTTCTATTTAAAAAGTCTGAATTTTACTGATGAATCAGCATCAAATCCATATTAATGTTTGATTATTTGCTCTCTAGTTATAATTTTATTAAGATATTTCATGATATGACCCAATAATTAGTTTTATTTTGCATCTTTATTCCTCGCTGCTGTAACAGGAAGTGCTCTCCGACCCAAACTGAAAATATTCACCGTCATGTTCCTATCTGGATAAAAACCGTCTATGTGAGAATAATCTACCTTTACAGAGGTTTACAGGAAAGCATCCAGGAACAGGAACGTTTCTGGTGAGCGACAGGAACAGGAAGTCTAGCTGCTGATGTGTGGGGCGAGGCTCTGGCCGCACAGGAAGCCGGGCTCCATGGACGCCACCTTGGCAGCGATGAAGGAGTGGATGCAGTGGAGGACCGCCGTCAGGTTGGCAAACTCCAGTTCCTGACAGGAGAAGAAGAAGAATCACAACATAATCAGAACTCAGGATTTTACGTTTTAAATTTAATTTAGTCGCCATTTTTCTTCACAAAACGGAATAAATTTTACTTTATTTCCATTTGAAACACCAGGCTACGATGACTCCTAGTGCTTTCTGTAGTGAAAAGATAAAAACCTCTAAAACTCTAAAAATCACTTATTTTAATAGTTCAATTATCAAATATCTGTCAATGCGCCCAGGAGAAACCATCTTAGCCCACAGCAGAAACTAAAAGTTTGTCTTCCTTATTTCTGGAGGTTCAGCCAATCAGCATCAAGGAAAACTAAAGCTGCTCCTGGATTGGCTGCTCTGTTAGCCAATAGTGTGTCAGCTAGCATCGCTCAATTATTTACATTAGAGCATTTTAGATATTCTCTATGAAAGGTTCCACAGTATAAAAAGAGAAATAATAAACATCTCTTTGTAAATATATTCATATATAAAGTCTTACAAAAAAGACAAAAAAGTTAAACAGTAAAATTTTTACTACTATAGTACATTTTGAGCATTTTACTTCAACAAACCAGTTTAATGTTAAAAAACATTTTAGCATTTCCAACTATTGTCCTACAGATTAAAAAATGTGATGAGGGTAGTTAATAACTAATTTACTCTAAAATCAGAGAGAAACCAGGCTTTCTTACCTTCATTTCTATTTGGTTGCTGTCAGCGTTCTTAAAGAGCAGCTTGACTCGGGTTTTTCCGTCGTCAGATGAGCCTTTCAGCTGAGAGAACTTGTATCTCCACAGAACAGCCTGCAGGAGGAGAGCCGGGTTAATACTTAACGACTTACCGTTTCAGCACCGAGACGCTTTAAAAACCCAGAGGACAACAACCAGGGGGACGCTGGTGAATGACTGCTGCACCGTCGCCATAGATACCTCAGCCAGGAAATAACATGACTGGAGGACAGCAGGAAGAGGAAGTGGGTTACCTTTGAAGTCACATCTGAACAGGTGAACCCGGATCCGAAATCCAGCGTGAAGCTGAGAACGCTCCCCTGGCTGCTGCACATGTAGCTTTTAGACTGAGGAGGAGAAGAAGAAATGGACCGCCATTAGCCAGCTTCCCGCTTCTCTACCCGAGTTAGCTCCGCCATTAGCCAGCTAACCGCTTCTCTAGCCCAGTTAGCACCGCCATTAGCCAGCTACCCGCTTCTCTAGCCCAGTTAGCACCGCCATTAGCCAGCTCACCGCTTCTCTAGCCCAGCTAGCACCGCCATTAACCAGCTAACAGCTTCATTAGCGCTGCTAATGGGGATCTTAAAAAGTAAACAGTAAACTGCCCAGCTGAACAAAAAACTTCACACATCAACCTTAACTATTTTTAAAGTGGCAACTAGCGACACATCTAGTAACTTTATCGGTAAAATGACTAGTGGCAGATCTAGCAACTTAAAAAAAGCAACTGTTGACTTTTTCAAAAGTAGCTAGCAACTTTTTCTCACAGAAAAGTAAATGGCAACAGATCTAACAACTCTTTTTCTAAAAGTGCCGGATCATTTGAAGTGAGATGGTTTTCTACCCAAACGCAGCGCTGTGTAAGGCTAACGCTAACCAAGCTGCTCAATGGCAAAAACGAACTGTAGTACCATGGCTCAACCCATAGAGGGCAACACAGACAGTTTTAGAAATTTACCCACAAATGTCACAATTTGGTCAGAAACATAAAGACAAAATTTAGTTATTTCATCAAAGAAAAGCTGATTTGGTGTTTAGTGACACTTTAAGCTTCTGAGACAAAATGATGCTGAAGTAAAATTTAATTTTTAGTAAGTGTACATAATTTAACGTTCATCTGTGAATCATGAAGCTCCTCAGAATTACTGTTCCTCTTTGTTCCTCAGCCTCTTTCTGCTTCATCTGGAGAGCAGAAAGCAGATTAATAATAAAATTAATTATTGAGACCGATTATTACCATTTGGCTCAATTATCTTTGTTGATTGTGAATTAATTTTAATCCTGAAAAACAAACAAATGTCCTTCAAATTATTTTAATTTAGTAAAGAGCAATGAATGGAGGAAATTCATCCTTCAGATTTATTTTAATTATTATAGCATTTTATTATCCGTACAGAGGCGTAAAACATGGAAATGAAAACAATTATGTATTTAAGATGTAGATCATTTTCTGTGACGATTCAGGTCAGAAAACCTGAACATGTGTAAAGACTCCTCAGTCTGTCGGCAGCAAGAAAAGAATGACTGCAACAGATCCTTATTGGTTATGATAATCAATAAGGAAACATTAAATAATTAACAGGCTACAGGACTGAAAAAAACAGAAATGAAAATCCTTAAACACCATCACCCAGTGAAACCAGTAACACCTCTGCAAAGTAACTGGTGAAGAACAAAGTGGAGGTTAAGTCTGCCAGAAACTTGTCGATAAATCTGATTAATATTTCTGTCAGTAAAATTGTTCAAACCGATCTGAACGGGTTTGAGGCAGCAGCTAGCCAGTCGGGCTCCTGTTTGGTTTTGTTTCTTGCGTTGCGGCTTGATTTCGGGCCGCATCGTCTCCTCGGCTGGAAGACGTCCGGCTGTTCGGATTCCTCTCTGTGTGTTCTGTCCTCACACACACACACCTACACACACACACACACACACACACACACACACACACACACACACTCTGAGGAGGCCTGGAGATTTTAATTATGGAGTGGAGTGAGAGCGGCAGCCAGGCAGGACTTGAGCCATGAAGGAGCAGGAAGCCGCTGCTGCTGCTTACTGTCACCAGGAATGAGACGCTGGGCTGTGACTGCGCTTCACTAATTGGAAAGGATTTAGCAACATTTCCTCTTCAAGGAAATCTGCTTAGCACATTCTGACAGGACTGGATGAGAGCCGGAGCCCAGAGATAAAACCAGGAACACAAACATCTGCTCTCACTCCTGAAGCAGAAAAAGGTTTTCAGTTAAATGTGTGTTTGATTCCAGATCAGCATTTTTATACCAGCTTCAGTTCCGTGACCAGGCATCGCTGAGGCTTGCTTTGGTTTTGCATCATGCAAACATTTGATTCCTCAGTTCAGCAAGAACTTTGGAATGCAGAATAAATTCACAAAGTTGCCGTCTCGTTAAATGCAGAAACCTGGAGAGCGGCAGAACCACGCTTCTGACGGATCCGGTTAGCCGGCTGTGTCTGCTGCACGACTTCATGTTCCTCCTCAGATTAAAACTCTCTGCTGGCAGAACAGACCAGAACGGACCAGAACCGAACCAGAACATTCTGAGGCGGTCTGACAGGAACCTCTGCATGGTTTCTATCAGAGGCTGTGATGCCGAGTTACAGCAGAATCACTATAAGCATCTTAAAGCAGCAGAGTTTCTGTCTGTCCACTCTGTAGGCCATAAACATGTCCAGGGTTAGCTAAAATGCTAATGCTAGCTGAAATACTAAAGCTAGCTAAAATGCTAAGGTTAGCTGAAATGCTAAGGGTAGCTAACATACTACATTTCGCTGAAATGCTAAAGCTAGCTAAAATGCTATGGTTGGCTGAAATGCTAAAGCTAGCTAAAATGCTATGGTTGGCTGAAGTGCTGAGGTTAGCTGAAATGCTAAGGCTAGGTAACGGAAATGCTAAGGTTAGCGGGAATAGAACAAACTGAACAGTTTAGGAGATGTCTGGATTCGTTTCAGGTTGAACTGGTTCTGTTTGCTGAACCGGTCCGCTCTGCCTGCAAGCCAGCGCTCACCCCGACTCGCTGCACTTCCAGGAACACAGCCCTCTGGAAGGACTTGTCCCAGGTTGCCAGGTCTGAGGCCAGCTCCACCCTGAAGGTGTGGCTCTGGCCGTGGCCCACCAGGATGCTGAAGCAGAGCGGGTCGCCGTCCGGCTGCTCCGGGGAACCATGCAGACCCAGGAAGAGCCGCGCCTGCAGCCAGCAGTCCTCAGCCAGCCACAGCTGCAGCAGGAGGGGAGAGCATCACCTGATCAATAACCTGATCAATAACCAATAAACTGAAACTTATTACATGATTTATTACGTAATTCTTACCATATGTATAAAACGTCGCAGTGTCAACCCAAATATTTACCTGATATTCAAATTCACTTGCCGATAACAGGAAGTGGATTACCAAAATAAAAGCTGGTTGTTCAGAACCTCTTTAGCATAGTTTCTTTTCCTGTTTTCTTGTTTCCTCTTATGATAAATAATCTTGTCAAAATAAAAGCTGATCCAGACAGTCAGTAGCAGAAACGTTTGATGGATTCAGTTTCAGCTTTTATTTTGGTAGTCTGCTTTCTCTTATTGACAAGGTAAATTAGCATATTAGCTTTAGCTTGCTATCTAAATGTTTAGCTTGCTAGTTTCAAACTAAGTATATCAGCTAAATATTTTACTCCAAACTAATGTTTAGCTTGGTAATAAATATTTAGTTTGAAACTAACTTTCATAAATAAATGAAATGAAACACGGCTCTGGTTTCGGTTTTTCCACAGAATAGATCCTGATTTACGGATCACAGCGAGAGCAGGGAAACCGACCCGGCACTGATCCGACTCACCTTATGAACCTTGAAAAGAACCTCATAGAGGTTGTATGTAGTTTCAGGTTTTCCCCAGTCGGTGGCGCCGACCTGAGAGAACACCAGAAAGTTTGATGAGCGTCAGAAACGAAAACCTCTCTGACCTCCGTCAGTTAAGATCCTGAATGGCGTTCCGGCTCGGAGTTGTTGGTACCGGCGGCCGTCTGAAGATATAAAAATACGGCCCTCTCAGCGCCAGGAACCTGAAGGCCGAACTCCTGCAGGGGGCGCTGTTCTCTGGAGCCTCACACACCCAGCCCATGTGGACGATCTGAGAAAACAGTGAATACTTTATTACAGCAGAAATCAACATGATGCCGATGTTACAAACGGAGAAAACATTTTTCACCTCTGACTTTCATCTAAAGATTAAATGAACTTTTAATAATCTGAATATTTTATGACTAAATCCAGTCAGGAGCGATCTGACTGGACAGCAAGCAGCTGCTTACCTGATCATCAGAAGAAGAGGATTTATTCAGCATTTTAATCTGCAACAGAAACAGACATGAAGTTATCAAAGTGTCTCATTAACAGCTTTTATTTCTAAGCAGAAGCAGCGAGGGTCAGCTTCCTGTTCCAACATCTAAACCAAGCAAAGGTCAAATCTGGAGCAGATCTGCTGATTTCTGATTCAGGCAGGAAAACGTTCAGAGTATTTGGCTCCGCCTCTTTTGGGGGCGGGATTACTGAGATTAACTTTCACTAATCTGGATTTTCTGATCCGTTTCTTTCCGGGTCGTTCTGCTCTTAGATCGGATCGCTGTCTCCACCCACAGAGTCTATTTAAAGGCTGCAGGTCATTAAAAGAAGCGCTCCCGTCTCTCCAAAAGCAGCTGAACAATTAGATCCCGATTGGCCGTTTAGCAATCACGCTCCTGGTGTCACTAATTAGCCGTGAATTAATGAGCCTTAAACATGGCAGCTGTGAGCAGAAGCACAGCTGCCATGTTTCTGACGATCCACGACTGGATCGTCAGAATAACCAGAGAGAGACGAGTCAATGACGACCCATCAGAGCCTCGTTAACAGACACATCAGACCCAACGAGCCGATCTCAGAGCTCTGATCTGGACTCACGCTCTCCTGCGTCAGCTCGCCGATGTTCGCAGCAATCGCCTGCAGCCAGTCCGAACTTTCTGCTGCCGAGCAGAACTGCAGGACGCTGGAGCTGGACACATCCGGGGAGAACAGCTCGAAGCAGTTGGACCTGGAGGAGGGGTCAGAGGTCAACCGGAACAAACAGCCGCAGTTATCTTAGAAAACAAGCAGATTTTGATGAAAACGTAATAAAAACATTCAGAGTTTCAGGAAGAAGAAAACGACGAGCCAGCGACTCTGAGCTGAAATAAACCCAAAAGTGCGACCTATGACCTTCATCAGAATACCTGCAGACACTCTCAGGTAGTCTGCAGGTCATGGATGGCCTAGCTAAAGTTCAAGACCCAGCTGGATTTATTTTCCTCTGTTCCTGTTAAACTCCTCCAGGTGTCTTCAGCGTCATGGAGGCTAATGCTGTAGCAGTCAGTCTTGTGGTGGTGGAGAAGATGCCTCTGACTAAAGATAGTCTTGACACACTAACATCCCGCAGTAACAAGTAATGGATGACTCCACCAGCTCTTAGCTCGCTCTGCTAAGCCACCTCCTTTCCAACTCTGGCTCATAATGACGGTTTGCGTGTCGGGGATGCTAATCAGCTGCTCCTGGTTGTAGAAATGATCAAACACATCAAAAGAACTATCCAAAAGTACAAAACTAAAATCTTCCTGCTGCATCCAGATCCAGAAGAAAAACATTGAACCAATCGGAGCTAACGTAGCGTAGCCAATGCGCCATGCTGCCGCCGTTAGCCGAGCTAAGCTAGGAGGAACTGCGACCGCCATTCCTTCTCCATCTGTCTCAGCAGCAGAAGGTTAAGAGAACAGATTTACCAGCAGGATTAAATTTCTCCAGAGGGTTGATGAGGTCGTCTGAGGAGGATCACACTCGTCTGCAGATGGGGAAACTTTGTGACATTTAATTTGGGTTTTTTTCTCACTGCTGAGACCTTTGACCTCTCAGCAGGCAGAAGGAGGCAATAATCTGACGGCTCATTATTATTAACACATAACTGATCAGACAACAGGAGGACCAGTTACTGCTAAAGATGAGAGAGGGAGAGAGGAAGAGAAAAAGAGAGAGCAAGAGAGAGAGGAAGAGTGCGAGAGAGGAAGAGAGCGAGACAGAGCGGGAGAGAGAGAGTGAGAGAGAGCAGAGAGAGGAAGAGAGAGCAGAGAGAGGAAGAGAGAGCAGAGAGAGGAAGAGAGCAGAGAGAGGAAGAGAGCGAGAGAGGAAGAGAGCGAGACAGAGCGGGAGAGAGAGAGGAAGAGAGAGCAGAGAGAGGAAGAGAGCGAGAGAGGAAGAGAGCGGGAGAGAGAGGAAGAGAGCGAGACAGAGCGGGAGAGAGAGAGTGAGAGAGAGCAGAGAGAGGAAGAGAGAGCAGAGAGAGGAAGAGAGAGCAGAGAGAGGAAGAGAGCAGAGAGAGGAAGAGAGCGAGAGAGGAAGAGAGCGGGAGAGGAAGAGAGAGCAGAGAGAGGAGAGAGAGAGAGAGAGAGGGCTTCTAGCTGGGTGTTAACCAGTAACTGTGTTTACTGGTTGGCCGTTTACTGGGGGAAGATGTTGGGATAATGTTTCTCCTTCTTATTCATCGTTTCTGGCTAAAAAAGCAGAAATCCTGGGATGCTGTCGGCTCTTTCTGGCTGAAATTATCTGGATCTGGATTATTTTTAGAGCGCTGCGAGTTTCTGAACAAAATGTTCAACAATGTCAGACGAAAGCAGCTCTGAGGCTCCTCTGTTCGGATGGAGACGGGCTGAAATGAATCCATCAGAATCGGATCGTAATCACACAGCATCTGCATCTCAGAGTGGCTGCTCTGACCTTTGAACCCGTTCTGTCTCTGCATCAGTGTCAGAGAGTCAAAGGACTCTGACCCCTAGAGGTCAATGGCTCGGCGCCGGCGCAGCTGTACCTTAGCTTATCGCTGCCGGCTCGCCGTCTGGAGACTCTGGCCATCCGCAGAGGCAGGCAGACGGCGTCCAGCCAGCGCTTCTCGTACTTTGGCTCATTCGCTGAGGGCGAAGGGGGCGGAGCCTGAGCAGAAACAGAACAACCAATCACCTTCCAGTCCAAACCATCGTCACCAACTCGTTATTATTGCTTACTGCAGGGTGGAAAACGATCTATACAATAACACTGGAGAAACTTCAAATATTAAATTAAATCAGTCCATTATGTTTAAAGTTTATCTGGCCGCACTAATGAGTTTTCTCTTTTTCCTTTAATGCATGTCGCCTGATTGGCTGCTGAAGCAGGTAATTACAAAAAAATGTTCATCAGCTTTAAACTCTGAGCTCAGCAGAGATTTGACGGAATATCACAAATGAAATACTATCATCATCATCATCATCTTATCACCTGCAGCCCATATTTACAGACTGATCCGGTTCAATCCTTGATCTGTCAGCAACACCGGACCTCAATCAGTCTCTCAATCATTTCAGGGATTTATGGATTCATAACAGGAAGACAAAACGTTCCAGCGGCGCCCGATCTGGACTCGGGTCGGACTCTGGAGCCCCGGGAGGTTCTGCTCCAGCAGCTGGCAGCTGACCGCTAACAGGACCGCTACGCTAACTCTGAGGTCCCTCACCGTGTTGTTCCCGTTCAGATGGAAGCCGCTGTTGAAGAGCGGAGAGGAGGCCTGGTTCTGGTCCAGCCCAGGAGAACCTGGGCAGGAAAACAAGGAAATTAGAGGAAATTTCACCAAAATACAACAAAAACAGCAAAGATAAATCCTGGAGGGAAGTTCTGGTCCAACCTGCCTTCATCTCCATGGCAACACCATCAAGCTAAAACTCACTGTGCAGAACCACAGCAGCCATTTTACGGATGAACTACAGAAGAAAGTTCATCACTTTCAGAACCAAGAAAATCCCAACATGCTGATAAACATGGCTGCCGGTTCTGGTTCTGATTCTGGACTTCACTCTAGAACCCTGAAGTGTCTTCAGTCTGAGGCCTCTCCAAGTCCACTGTAACACAGACCTCTACAGGAGAGCCTTTCCCTAGAAACTTGGATGATCTGAGTTTCAACATTCCATCAATTATTGAATTTGATTCTAAAGGTTCCTTCATCTGATCCGGATCAGAAACTCAGACTGAAGAAGGAAAAGGAGAGGTTGACCAATCAGGAGCCGTTACCGAGCGGCAGCTTCAGGAAGGATGGGACTTCACTCAGGTAGCGCACGGTGAGGGTGACCTCATCGCCCGCAGTTCTCAGCAGGTGAACCTGTTACAAACCAGTTCAAATCCAGTTAGAAACCAGTTCAAATCCAGTTAGAAACTAGTTCAAAGCCAGTTCAGACCCAGTTACAAACCAGTTCAAATCCAGTTACAAACCAGTTCAAATCCAGTTAGAAACTAGTTCAAGTCCAGTTAGAAACCAGTTCAAATCCAGTTAGAAACTAGTTCAAAGCCAGTTCAGAAACCAGTTAGAAACCAGTTAGAAACCAGTTCAAAACCAGTTAGAAACCAGTTAGAAACCAGTTAGAAACCAGTTCAAAACCAGTTAGAAACCTGTTAGAAACCAGTTCAAATCCAGTTAGAAACCTGTTAGAAACCAGTTCAAATCCAGTTAGAAACCAGTTAGAGAATCAGAGGGAAGAAAACGAGCAGCTGTCATGGCGGCCATGACGCTCATCAGCTGCAGGAGGGGTGAACAGATGTTCATGGTTGTGATGATGATGAAGATGGCGGTGATGAAGATGCTGAACAAAGAGCCAAACTGGACCAACTGAACTGAAACATCTGGAGGAGATCCACCAGAACCAGCTGAGCCTGGTTCTGGTGGATCCAAAAAAAAAAACAGATTCTCATTTTCTACGATTCAGGATTTTAAAAAAGAAGCAAATCTGCCGTCTGTCGGCCTCCATTTTGTACGCAGGTCAGTCTGATGAGTGACGCCAAAATGACCTTCAACACGTATTAAAGAAATGATGTGAATATGAGTTTATTAGCCATTATTATTATTGATGGGTAGAAATCAAACTCACCACTTCCTGGTGCGTGCAGCGCTCCACGTTAATGCCGTTAACCTGCAGGAGAAACAGAGCAGGCGGCCATGATGGAGGAGTTACAGTCAGCTTACCTGCAAACTGAATGGGATGAAATGATGATTTTATGGACGAGGAAACGTTTCCAGGTTCAGAGCGACTGACGGATCTCCCAACCTAAAAATCCCAAAAACAAGAAAATCTGATCTAAAAACATTTCGGTTTTACTTTAGTGTCTAAAGCTGCTAAACTTTCCGTCTGTTATGATATTCAACACCATCAGTTGGTTCTTAAGACCCACTGCGGAAGCTCTGACGGGCCACTGGTGGCTCCAGAGCCGCAGGTTGAAGACCCTGAGGAAAAATGTTGAATTTCTCCATGTTTGTTGTATTTTAATATGAGAAATGATTTGATTTGTTTCTTCATAAATTAACAAATATGATCCATAATAAGCTCCAGGATCAATATTATTATTGATTCACTGACTGTTCTGTAGAAACAACCAAAGATATGAACATAAATGAACATATTAATAAAAACTGGAACATTATGTAATCACTGCCAAGTCCAGTCAGTTTCTGATGATGAACAGCCTGAGCCTCATGATCCACCGCTTCCCCTCAGACAACAGGAAACGGACGAGGCGAAGCAGGAAGTGATGTACTGACCTGCAGCACGGCGTCCCCGACGAACAGTTTCCCCGTCTGATCAGCTGTGGGTAAAAGGTCAGAGGTTAACTTAGCGGTTAGCTAACGGTAATCATCTGTATATGAGGCCGTCTGTCGGAGGTTCTGTTCCGGTTCTGGGTCGGCACTGGTATCTATCCCACAGAACCTTTCCACAGAGCATGTTAATGCCATTCGCCGTTACTATGGCAACGCTGTACAGCTGACTGCCAGTTCTACCGCAGCAGACAGCCTGACTAATCAACAGCTGCTTTAGTAGAAAATATTAGAATCATTTAAAGCATGTTTACATTTAAAGTTTGGTATTTTACCAGCTGATGTTTATTCTAGATAAAAACATTAATAAAGAAAATAATCAAGATTTAAAATCAGTGGATGAAAATCACAAAACATGGAAACAGAAAAACCTTCAGACCTGTAAAAAACTAACTGCAGGAGAAAAGAGAACAAAACTAAGTGCACCCCTAAAACTAAGTGCACCCCTAAAACTAAGTGCACCCCTACTGCTCCCATTTAGGGAGAATTCTAATAAAATTCCCTGATTCATTTGTTAATACTGGTTAAGAACCAGTTCTACTGGAATATTCAGGTGTCCTAAAGGTCAAAGGTCATGACACCAAAACTGAATTACTGCTTGGAAGGAGGGAAACCTTTTCTGTCTAGAAACAAGATGGCTGCCGGTCTGAGGTTAGCAAATACAAGGCTACAGAAACAACGAGACACGTGATGGTATGTTTTGTCTTGGCACATTGGAATAAATCTACAACAGAATGACTGGAAATCAAATGGCCTAGTCAAAGTCCAGGCCTTTAACCACGTAAAGTGAAGGTTTTCCTCTAGGAATGAATGTTTTCCTCTCTGTGATTCTGAAGCATTTTTACTCTCTGAACGTTTGTTTCACCCAGCAGATTAAAATCAAACCTTTTCTTACCGACTTGGTTCTTGAAGATCTTTGAAATGACGACGGGCACGTTGTGCTCCGCTCCACCCTGCAGAGCCAACAGGAAGGCGTTAGCTTTAGTGTTAGCTCCAGAGCTAGCCGGGTGACCTTCAGCTCACCTTGATGCTGAGGCCCAGACCGCCAGCCACCTGCCGTCTCAGGACTACAGTTCTGTGCTTTAGAAATGGGGAGTTTTTATTGGCAGACAGATTTTTTTCAGCAGGAAGTGAGCGTCGAGCAGCAGGAAGTGAGCGCCCAGCGGTGACGGTGGGTGAACTTACGTTGGCTTTGGGCTCAGAGCCGTCGGTGCAGACCACGTCCAGCTTCTGGATGGTCAGAGCGTCTCTGCTCAGCCGCAGGCAGACGTCGAAGCTGTCGCCGCTCTCGCTGCTGCACAGCAACGCCACTCCAGATCGGCTCTGGAGAAAATCAGGAAAACATGTAGCTTCAGGACGACCGGAAGATTCTGCCGGTTTGAAACGAAGAACGTTTCACTGATACCGAAATAAGATGAATTAGATCAACTTACATCCTAACATTGCTGATATTTAGATTTCCTTCCATGAAGCAACGGCGACAAGCGGCAGCATCAATCCTGATGCTTCAATGATCAACAACATGGAGGAGCTGCTGAAGCAACACAACCATCATTATGGCGGTTTTGGTTGAACTGATCTCGAATCGTTTCTTAAAGAAAACT
>NW_006800315.1:50833-56495 GCF_000485575.1 Poecilia formosa | reverse complement strand
TCCACTTCCTGTTTTTGAAGCGGTCTCTGGTCCGCTTGGTGTTCACATTCCAACCGAACCCAGACTGAGGTTTGGAGGACCAGAGGTCAGAGGTTGATTAGCGTTCGCACCTCACCAACCCGACCGGACTTTGGGTAGACAAATGGACTGGACTTGGACTCCCTCCGGGTTCAGAGCACCAACTCTGTTCTGGATATTGATTATCAGATCATTCCTGGTTTCCATGGAGACGGTCGGTGGCAGACTCTCGGCCGTTTTAGAATAAAAACGTCTCGTTTCCTGAATGAAGACTTTTCTGCTGCATCTGAGGTGAAAATGTGTTTATGCAACAGAAACATGAATCCAGATAATGCACCAGAAGCTCTCCACCCCAATTATTTACCTCCATATCAGAGCCTGCTGAGTCAACACACACACACACACACACACACACACACACAGGAATAAACACCAATAACTGTTTATTTGGTTGATAGTAATGGAGTAAAAATCGAATCTGAACTGAGTTTCACGGAGTTCAGGATTATTTTATATAAACCAGATTTTGAATTTACAGGCCTGTTGAGAAGTACCACTGCCTAACGTTTGTTTTAGGGTTATTTAATTACTGGGGCTACTTATTTATTAGAGTGGGGTTGGGGAGCCGTTTACTTATTTATATTTTGTAAGATGTGTGTGGAAGCACTGGTGTCACTTTTACCTCTTATGTACTTGGAAATCTGTTACTACCACTGAATGCTGTAATCCAAACATAATTTTGTTGCCTTTTTTGACAATGACAATAAATCCTTTGATCCAGGATGGAAGGGCCACTTTATTAGGAACACCTGTCTAAATCTAAATGTTTACTTTCACTGAATCAGCCAATCACACAGCAGCCGTTCACTGGAAAATAAACTCAGTAACCATTGATGTTTGTGTCCAACCTGAGGGTCAGGGGTCACTTCAAAGATGAAACCTTTTACATTTAAGATAAAACCCAGTTTGAGCTTCACCTGTTAGAAAATCTATTAATCACTTTTACATCCAGTTATCAGTTAATCAATAATTAATTCCAGATCAATCCTACACTCTGCTACAATGCTCTTCTTCATTTTAGACAATAACATGTTTATGTTCTTACTTAAAAACAAATTTGTTTATTTGCATTGTTTATATTTATAATATTGTATAAAATAAACTTAACTGATAACTGTTTTATAAATCTGTCAATAATCAATACTAAAGTAGTTAACTGAAGTCCGAAATGCTGTTAATAAAAACTAGTCAGATTCAGATGTTTACCATTATGGATCCAGCAGCAGGTCCAGGTTCTGGACCCGCCCGGAACCCAACGCTGCAACTTCTTCAGAGTGTATGAATAATTCTGAGCCTGAATGGGTCAAAGAAAATCCGGAATAAAAACGAACTGGTCCCAAAAAGTCCGAAAAGGTCAATAATAACCCGGAACGGGGTTCGGATAAACAATTATTATTAATAATATGAATTGTCCACAGCAGGGAAACATCTGCCAACGCATTTCCGAGCCGAACCGTTCTGCTGGTTCGGCTGGATCGGGAGCGGCTCCGGGTTAAAGCTCTGTGTCGGTTCCGGTGGTTCCGACACTAAAACCCCAGAAACAGGCTCAATCAGAGGGAAGTCCGGCCGGCTCCCTCTGGGTACCGGATCTTCATCAGAACCGCTCTCTGTTTGAACAACCCGTCCGGAACCAGAACCAGACCTCCGCGGAAGTTTCGCAGGGAAGCGGGACCGAGCAGCGGGTTCTTACCGGAGTTGGCACCGGGAGGCTGGCGGATCTCCGGCTCCCGGTCACGCTCATCTCCCCGGGCTTCCTCAGCTCGGTGATCCGCGCGGCGGCGGCGGCTGCCCGGCGTCCCGATCAGCGGCGCGGCGGGGCGGCATGCCCGGAGGCTCGGCGCGGATCCGTGGAGTGGAGGCTGGGTCTGCAGGAGGAAGAAGAGGAGGAAGAGCTGCTGCTGCTCCTGCCGTCAGGGATCCTCTGCTGCTCAGGACGCCCACCTGCGGCCCGCAGCCTCCTGTTGACCCACCCTGCGTCAGAGAGCATTAACCCGTTCATTGGCTGCTCGCTGCAGGAGGTCCAGTCAGAATCCCTGGCTTCTCATCGATCTTTCTGGCGACATGAAACCGGAGATCAATTAAAAACAAAGTTGATCAGAGGCGGACTGAGGCGGCAGGTGGCCCTGGGCGGCTCCAGTTAGCGGCCCCTCATGTTGACCCTCCCTGTCCTGAGAGGCGACCAGCCACCCTGTCAGAGCGGCAGTTACTTCTGCTGCTTTTTCCTTCCACTCAATTTTCTATGAAGATGCTTACACTTTTATCGAATATTGTGTTTTTCTGAGATACTCTCTGTGAGCCAAAATAAAAACTCAGAGATCATTTAAAAAGAGAAACCAGAGCTGGTTACAGTAAGATTTATATAGTTAAAACCAAAAATATCTTCCCAGTTAAATCAGAAACAGCTGATGGGATTTCTAGATGTGTGGAATAAACAGGAAGAGAAGACGACAAAGTGACACTCTTTAGATGATGCAAGATGACCGTATTTTTATAACTTAAAACAAATTTTTGTTTTAACAAGATATGAAACTCATTTTAAATAAGAAACTGTTGGTCAAATAATTGTTCCTGAATTTTGGCAGTTAAAAACTTCCGTACAAAATGACAATAAAGGTTTGAATTATTTCACTTCATCTGTGATGAATCTAGATAAATGATTCTTTCTTACCAGACGTTGAACTTTATCACTTTATTTCTTTTAATCTGTTTACATATTTATTTCCTCTTGGGGATTATTTTATGAAATCTGTTTTTGTTTTTCGCTCCAGTTCACAGAGAGAAGCCTGATAAATCCAACCTGTCCTCCACGTTTGGAGTTTTCCTCCAGGGTTGTGTTGCTGAATTCGTCTCGGCTCCGTCTGGATCTCTCTGGTGAAAGTTCTGGATATTTAGCTAGATAAATATTTAGATCCAAGCTAAATATCTAGCAAGTTAACTGAATATTAAGTTTGACGCTAAATATTGAGCACCGTTTGGGTCAGTTATTGCCCAGTTAATCTGAAAAACAATGTCCAGATCAGACCTGCAGCATTTCTGCTGAACTCAACATGTTGATGTCAAAACCTCTACCTCCAGATGGATAACCCCAAATGATTAAGAACTTGCTAAAGAAACTTTAGGCAGTAAAATGTTTAAAAATGTGTAAGTGGTTAAATAAAAATCAATGATATGTCTTATTATTTTCAGTCCATCTGTTCTCTGCTGATCTCCAGATCATTGCCACTCGCCGTGCGGCTCAGAGAACTCCAGGTTCACCTGTTCTCACCGACACCAGGAGACAAGATGGCTGCCAGCGATCTGGGTCAATCAAGCCTTCATCAGCCACTCAGCACCGCAGGACTCCATCCGCTGTGCGTCGTGATGTCTGATAACTGCAGGATCCCAAGTGGATGGAGATTTTCCACAGATGTGTTTATAGATTTATAAGCTACAAACTAGAGCAGAGTCAGTCTGATTAGCAGTTTCTGCTGTACAACACTGCAGAACGTATGCTAGCCAAAAATCAAAGTTCTGATTCAGCTACATATATAGCTGGTTCTGAGCTAAACATTCAGCTAGCTCTGAGCTAACGCACTTTGAGCTAAATATTAAGCTAGCTCCGAGCTAAATATTAAGCTATCTCTGAACTAAGCTTCCAGCTAGCTCTGAGCTAAATATTCAGATATTACTTCCTGATTGGTAGAGAAAGTGTGTGATCAGGATGCTTACTAAAGATTAAAGGAACACAAAAACTCAAAATACGGGAAAAAACCCAACAAAATATAATAAATTTAGACGAAATCAAACTGAGTCAAAGCAACCAACCTGTTCCCCTCGTCACCTGTGGGGGCGCTGTACCAAGAACCACTAAAGGATATGAAAACCTTTACTTAAAATCCTTGTTCCTTTCGTGAACAAGGATTTTAAGTCTTTTGCTAAAAGACTTAAAATCCTTGTCATTTATCCTGCTAGGGCTAGTCCAGGGGTCACGAACTCCAGTCCCCCAGTCCTACCATCCTGTAACTTTTAGATGCGTCTCTGCTCAAACACACCTGGATCAAATAAGCTGCTTGTTTCCAGCCTATTGCAGAGAGGAATGAATGCTGGTGAGGGAATTCAGACATTTTGGAGCAGAGGTGAATCTAAAAGTTGCAGGATGATAGCCCTGGAGGACTGGAGTTGGTGACCCCTGCGCTAGGCTAACGGGTTAGCTTTGGTTGCATTTGCCGCTGTAGTCCACTTCTTGTTTTTCAAACTGCACCAAAGCTCACTTAAACTGAACCAAACCCTGTGTGTGTGTTCAGGTTTATTTCATAAACACACATCGGCCTCCTAAACCCTGAGCTGTTGCCATGGCAACCTCAATCTGCCGCACTGGAAACCAGAGAACCAGATTGATGAATGAGCTTCCTGTCCTCCAGGCTTGCTTCAACCGAACCACAAGTGGAAATATCCTTAAACGTAATGACATGCCGAGCAGCTAACGGCTAATCCGCTCAGCCGCTTTGTTAAAGTCGATTTTTAATTCCAGGTGAAGGAGCTGAAGTGGAACGAGCAATTAGAAACTCCATCAGGAAGAAGCCGCAGAGTTCAGCTGAGGCTCGGATTAGCGCCGCTGCTGTCCGACTTTCTCTAATGCATCGTTATCACAGCCAAGACCTTCGTTACCTGATGTGAAGAAAACTTAGTCCTCCTGTCCAAAACCACAGAATATTCAGAACCAAAGCAACAGAAAACCTTCCCAACCAGAGGAAAGCCTGAAGGAGAGAAAATCACGATGCAAACCCATGAAGGATGAAACTCCAAAACACAAACGCAGCAGAAAAACACAAGAAAAAGAAGCAAAAAAAAAAAAAAAAGAGGTAGTTAAAATTAAACTGCTAAACCAAAAGTACTGGAAGCTAGAGCTAAACGGCTGAACACAGAAATATTATTGGAAGCTGATGCCAAACCACTAACAAAAACATTTGCTGAAACTAAAACACAGAAATTTAGCTGAAGCTAATGCCAAGTACAAAAATAGCAGAACCTGAAGCTAAACCTAAAAAATAAGTAGTGGACGCTACTGCTAAACTGTTACAAATTCACAAAAGTAGCTGAAGCTAGCACAGTAAACGCATAACAGAATTAGCAGAAACTAATGCTAACAATTAAGTTTATCGTCTCATCTGCTTCCTGTTGAGACTGATGTGAGACTCGCTAACAGGAAAGTCCTCAGTTTCTGAATCTGCTACATTTTATTACTTTAAAGTTGTATGAACAGGATTAGCAGACATCTGATGAGACAAAGTTTATACGTCATGGAAACGACAATAGGCTTAAAAAGTAAAAAAATGGCAGCCATCCTAAATGATATTGAAGTGGCTGATTGGGAATGTAAAAAGATATTTTATGCTTATATTGACAAGATTTTTTACAGTTATAACTTTGTCTCATTTAGCTCAGATGTTGGGAATAAGCAAATCAGAAACGGATGATATATAACGTAACTTTCTGAATGACTTCTTGTGATTATTACCAGGGGTGAAACTATACATATATATATATATTTATAATGTTGACTGGCTATAATGACTGGCTGCCATGTTGAACCTTGAGATGCCAG
>NW_006800315.1:46268-48904 GCF_000485575.1 Poecilia formosa | reverse complement strand
GAACCTAGGGAGCCTGGGGAACCTGGGGAGCCTGGGGAGCCTGGGGAACCTGGGGAGCCTGGGGAACCTGGGGAGCCTGGGGAACCTGGAGAATTGTCCCAAACCGAGGGGACCCGAGGAAGAAATCACTTCCTGGTTTCACCTTGAATGGTTTTATTACGTTAAGAAATCAACACACTTAAGAAACGGATCTATGTACACTGGTTCTACTGCGCGGATTAAAAACAGACCGAGCTACAACACCAGAGTCACGTACTGTTCCCACACCCCAGAAATAAAGAGTTAAAACAACCATGGTGAGGTCTGCGGAGCAGCTGCTGATGGTCACTATCCTACATGAAGCATGCCTGATCGTCTTCCATGGGAAACAAAGAAAAGGCCAGGGTGTGTTTACATGAACTAGACCGTCCATCAGGTCGATGATGCTAGCAGCAGCAGCGTGGTTCTGGATGAAGAGTGGTCAGAGGAATCAGTCCGGATGGTTCCCAGTTCAATCCCAGTTGGCTCCTAGCTGGATCTCAGTTACGCTCCACTTTGGTCCCATTTGGGTCCCTGTAGTATCTCTGTTGGATCTCCCAGTTCTGCATTGGTTTGGTTCCAATGGGTCCCAGTTAGATCTCAGTTGGAGCCCTGTTGGGTTCCAGCCGAATCTCCCAGTCAGATCCAGTTGGGTCCCAGTCCCTCCCTCAGTGCTCCTCTTTGTCCCGCCCCTTCCTGTCCTTCTCGTCCTGCAGGGCGGCGCCCAGCTTCTTGATCAGAACCGACAGAACCTTGTCCAGCGGGTCCATGACGCCGCGCTGCAGCCACTTGGGGATGGTGGTGCGGGCGTGGTGGAAGCCCAGCTTCTGCAGGATGTAATCCACCCCGACCGGGTCGATCTTCCTGCCGGTCCAGGAGATGAGCCTGGAAACACAAACAAGATGGCCGCCCTCAGCACAGTCCTCAAAATAAAAACGAAGAAACTCTTAAAACAGGAAACGCATCATCATTATGCTTAAGTTCAGCTTTTACTGTAAATAAAGTTTTCTATATTTTAGTAAATCGTTTATTTTCTTTCTATTTCTTTTTTTTAATCTCAGATGAAACTAAATCTGGTGAAAAAATCTGCAGAGTTTTATAGTATTTCTATATGAAATATGTAAAAACCAGATTACCAATAAAAAATGGACAAATTTTGATGCAAACAAAACAGACAAAATAAAACATGACCTGAAATGCATTTTATTGTTATTTTTAAAGGTTTAGCTGCGTTTCTGTGGGAGCAGTTTGACAGGAAACATGGAAATGAGAGGGAAGACGTGCAGCAAATGTCTCCAGGCCGGGAATCGAACCTGCGACCACCGAGGCCTCCATTCGTGGCATACGCATTTTATTATTAACAGAAGCTGTAATAACACAGATTTCTCACTTTAGAGAGCGATTCTGGTTTATTTTATTTTTTCTACTTAATCCATTTATTTTTATTTAATTAATTTAAATGAAAATAACCAACAAAATTTTGTAATAGTTCAATATCACTAAAATGTTGATTTCATTAATTTTTACATGGCTAATTTATTTGGTCGTTTTTACTAAATTTTGTTAATCACTTTCATTATTATTATGATACATATTAATAATAATATCAGCTTCAGTTTTGGAATCAAGCTGTGATTTCAGGTTTTGCTGTGATTTTCGCCGCATTTTGGTTCTGGATTATTCTGGATTATCGTGGGGGCGGGGCCTGCGGGGCCTCACCTGAGCGTGGGCTCCAGGTGCCAGGTGTTGCACATGAACTCCCTCCAGTCCACGGTGGTGTAGTTGACGGCGTCGTCGCGTTCGCTCTGCGCGCCGCCGGCGTCGTCCTGCGGCGCCGTGGGGCTCTTCTGGCCCTGCCGGGCGACGAGCAGCCGCGGGGCGAAGAGCGCTGAGGAAGAGGATGAGGAGACATTGTTCATCAGCCGTCGGAGCGCCTGGTTTCGGCCTGAAGCTGGTCGCCATGGTAACCAGGTGAGCTCACCTTTCTCCTTCTCCTTCAGGTAGGCGGACACCAGGTCGTGCAGGAACATGATGAGCTCCGCGTCCATGGTAACGCAGATGTGGTCGGTGAACTCTGTCACCATGCTGCACTCCACCTTCGGCTTACTGCCGGCGTCTGCAACAGAGACCGGAACCGGGTCAGAACCGGAACGGAACCCAGAGCGGAACCGGGTCAGTACACCAGCAGCCCACCGCTCAGCGCCGGCTCGTTGGCGTCCTGCACATGGATGGACTTGAAGTCCAGTTGCATTCTGGGTAGGGCGAAGATGGTCTCGGTCTCGTGGTCGTAGGCGTGCGAACCCCGGAAGCTGCTGAGCAGGCTGGAGCTGCGCGCCGCCTCGCTGCTCTGCTCGCCGCTGGAGTCCACGTTACGCAGCAGGTTCAGCTCTGCAGCACAGGGGTCAAAGGTCACTGAGGCGCTCTGCAGACGAAGCCGTCGGATCAATGTCATCCGGCTGATAAAACTTCTCACATGGATTATAAACAGAAGTGGATCCTTTGCTGAACAAACACAATAAAGTTTTATTGTGTTTTAGGAAAACGTTCAGCTGCATTTATTCTTCATGTTTAATAAACTTTAACTAGCTTTAATAAGGTTTATTAAACCTTATTAAAGC
>NW_006800315.1:33411-45180 GCF_000485575.1 Poecilia formosa | reverse complement strand
TGGCTGCTAATCTGCTGCCGCTAATCAGCTGTCGCTAATCTGCTGCCGCTGGCTGCTAATCTGCTGCCGCTAATCAGCTGTCGCTAATCTGCTGCCGCTGGCTGCTAATCTGCTGCCGCTAATCTGCTGGCCGCTAATCTGCTGGCCGCTAATCTGCTGGCCGCTAATCTGCTGGCCGCTAATCTGCTGGCCGCTAATCTGCTGGCCGCTAATCTGCTGCCGCTAATCTGCTGCCGCTAATCTGCTGCCGCTGGCCACTAATCTGCTGCCGCTGGCTGTTAATCTGAGGCAGCAGCCCTCAGATCCAATGCAGTGAGCGGTGCGCCCCCCGGTGGCCCTTACAGAGCTCCGTAGCTCCTTTCTCGGCGCTGACGGGCGTTTTGGGGGGCAGGTAGGGCCCGGGGCCCCAGGTGGACAGCGCCCGCTTGCTGGTGTCGAACTGCTGGGTGAAAAACTCCTGGAGCTTCATGACGATCTTGATGAGGTCAGGCGTTGTGGAGCGAGAGATGATGACCTGGAAGATGTCCCACTGCAGGTCGCCGTGCACAAAGATCTCACTGGAGGACAGAGACAGATGAGTCACTACGCACGGTTCAGACATTTATCTGGACTAACCTCCAGCTGCTTTTTTGTTTATTTTAAGTCTTTAAACTGTTTGGAGGTTCAGCTTATTAACTCAGTTTGTTACATTTAATCCACAGTCTGAAGAAAAAGTGAAGATGATTCACTAGGATGTTTATTTTACACTAAATAGTAAAAATATTCATTTCAACTTCTTCACTTTCGACTTTTTAATATTTTGCACAAAATATGAAACAATAATATCAGCTAATCAGATGAGATCAAAACATTTTGGTTCATTTCTTTTCTGCCAACTAAAGTTACTGTGAGAGTATTAGAACCAGATTAAATCGTTTTGTTTTAAAAGAGATTAAATTCTGAACCAAACTGTTAGGATGAGGAAGACGAGCATCTTGTCATGACTTTATTCTCGTGTTTTCATTCTCCCTTTTCTAAACTCTGCTGCTGTTTTTATTTTCAGTTCTTTTCTCCTCTATGGAGGCAGAAATGTTTCTAGATGTTCTTTGTGACTCCAGTGTGCCACCTGGTGGTGACCCCTCACCCCAGCCGTACCTTTTCTCGGAGAGGCTGCTGTCCACCGTACACAGGTTGACCTTCCACTCGTCCTGCAGCTGCAGGTCGGCGTTGCTGAACACGCCCATCAGGATGCTGGAGCCCATGTAGTCGACCCGCGCCTCCGTGGAGCCCATGGTGATCTGGATCTTGTGGCCGGGCTGCTGGTTGGGATGCTCCGAGATGT
Source organism: Poecilia formosa (assembly GCF_000485575.1). NCBI lineage: Eukaryota > Metazoa > Chordata > Actinopteri > Cyprinodontiformes > Poeciliidae > Poecilia > Poecilia formosa. Next base: position 43,859 of record NW_006800315.1, on the reverse strand, counting down.
GGGCTGCAGAAACCGCAGAGCCACACAAACACGGCTGAGAGCAGAGCCGACTCGCTGCATTTACTCTCAGCAGAACCACCAACACAAATATAAAACCCTCCGAGACATTATGGATGAAATTTAAGAGCAGCATCAGGACGGAAACGTACTAAAGACAAAGTCGTATCTTATTCAGCAGAGTTCAGTAGCACAGAATGAATGCAGCATCAGCAACAGATGGGAGCCAGTGGCAAAGACACACGTCGTCCTGGAAGCTAGCTAGCTGGCTAGGGGGCGTTAGCATCTAGCTAGTGGTAGTTGCAGAACACAATGAAGATATCGTGGACAGAAAAATAAACTTCATGCAATGAGATGCAGTAGATCTGTGAAGCACAGACCCGTGATTAACATATTTAAGGTCAACAACGAATTTTAGACATTTTAAGGCCTTAATTTTAAATACATGAATTTAAAGAGTTAGTATTTGATATATCCAGTAACTATATTACCTTCAGTTCTATAAAAGTGCTGAATATGTCAAATATGACAATTTTTATTTGCTTATTTAATACCTTCAAATTGGGCCTCTGTCTCTTTAAGAAGCTCCTGCTCTTTCTGAAGCTCCGCCTCCAGGAAGTCATTCCAACATGGCTCCTCTATTAACCCTTTAACGTTTTTACCAGCGTTGCTCTGAGCAGCAGCTCCTATGATGAGCTCAGCAGCTGTTTGCCAATTGCTGCTGGCTAGTCTGAAGGAGCTGAGAGGGGGCAGCTGCGGCCGGCGTTTACTCACCGACCATCTCCAGGGTGTTGACGTCGATGTTGCCACCCACCACGCCGCCCTTGGAGTCGAGCTTGGAGCGGCCCAGGCCCACCGACATGCTGATCTCGCGGTCGCGGTTGCTGCCCACCGACAGGCGGCCCTGGCTCTTCAGGCCGCTGGTGGTCCAGCTGCAACCGCAGGAACGCCGCCATCATCCACAGACAAACTCAGGTCCACGAGACCCAGCAGTTTTCAAGATGGCCGCCAAGGTTGTGGTGGAAAATTTAATTTTGAAATCTCCAATTGGATGAATATGTTTGGTGTCAGCCTTCATCTTTTGAACCACAAAACTCTGGTATTTTCTTGATATTGTGTTTCCTTTCTCTGCTAACAAACATTTTAAAAAATGAGCAGAGGCTAATGCTAAGCTGCTAACCTGTAGTCTGGCCAATCAGGAGCTGCCAGAAGTTCACAATCTTTGATTTTTTTCTGATCTACTAATTTAGTGATTTCTGGACCCAGCAGAACCTCGGCCGGCCTCAGGGTAAAATGGCTGCTGGTTGCTAGGCGACCACCTACGTGTTGTTGCCCATGACGTTGCTCATGTTCATCTGGACGGTCAGCTGTTTCAGGTTGATGGCGAACACCACCAGCGTCTCCCATGGCGACCCCTGTTGGCCGGCCGACTTCCCGTTCTTCCCAAAGGCGGGCGTCGAGGTTTTGGCCATGGACTCTACAGGAGAGAGGTCAAAGGTCAGGAGGAAGCCGGCGCCGGGGCGGTTTGACCCACGGGGGCAGTTACCGCTCCTGGGGGCGGACGAGTCGGACACGCTGCGGGTGCGGCCGGGCGCCGGGGACTTGAGGTGGCCCAGGCCGCCGGGCGACATGTTGGCGTGCTCCGAGAAGACGTTGGGCGACTGCGACGCGTGCGGCGCCGCTGAACCACCGTCCCAAGTCCTCCAGTACGCCTTCCGGCTGGACTCGGGCGACAGGTGCTGGGCGATGCTCTCCGCCGAGTCCGGGGTGGCGGGGCCCGAGGCTGTGGAGGGAAACGGCTGATGAGACGGCCGCCGCCGCAGAGCGTCGGGAGCTGTGGGGCAGGAAGTGCTTACGCGGCAGGTTGATGGTCTGGTCTCCCAGGAAGAGGCGCCTGGCGATGCTGCGGCGGTACCAGGCCCGGGGGAACGCCAGGATCTCACTCAGGCGCCGCATGTCGTACTTGAAGGAAGCCGACCCGATGTCGCACACGGCTGCAACGACAACTTCCTGTTTAACCGACGTCACTTCCTCTAAAACCACAGCCACACCGCTCTAATCGCTGCAGAAACCTCTGATTCAGAGACCTGCCGCTGCGCCCCCTGCTGGCCGAGCCCGCCTGTCCTCCAGCCGGTTGCTAGGAGACGCTGCAGCCTGACCTTTACCTGCTGGTTCCTCCAACCTTTACTTCAGCCTCCCTAGGAAAATAAGTACACCCCACTAGCCAGGCTGGAGCACGGCGGTGGAGGGGTCATGTTGTGGGACCGCTCCTCAGCTGCAGGAACACCTTTGATGCCAGACCATCTGTTCAACAGCTGAAGCTCGGTCCAAACCGGGTCATCAACAGAGCCAAGACCCAAAACTCAGCAGCTGATCTACAACAGGGCGGCCTACTCAAAGCCCAGACCTCGAACCAGACAGATGCTGCAGCGGGTCAAAGAACCTGAGGAACCATGAACGGACCAGAGCTGGGCACAGGGTGTCCTTAGTTTCATGGGCTCCTACCTGAGATGTTGATCAGGGTGGTGTCCATCTTGCCTGCCTTGGAGGCGAAGCTCTCGATGAAGGTCGGCGCTCCGGTGCGCCTCATGCGCGACAGGCTGACCTTCACGAACTCCAGGTTGATGCACAGCGAGTCCTTCCGGCCCGTCACCGACGACGGCTCGTCGTCTGCGGGAGACCGGGGTCAGAGTTCGGTCTGCCGCTCTGTGACCTTAAAGGTTCGGAGTTCGACCGCTTACCTAGAGGCCCCGGGCCCGGAGGCAGGCCCGTGACGGCCGATTTCTGCTTCCCGGCGCCGTACGGGTGGAACACGTAGAGGGAGAAGTCCGACATGCAGGCGGTGAAGCTCAGGCCGGACGAGTTGCTGGGCGGCCCGGTCAGGTCCGACTGGCTGCTGCTGTGGCGGCTTCGGCCCAACGGGCTGCCCAGCTGGGGAGACGCTGGAACAAACGCACCGTCTGTTAGCTAACCAGAACCAGACAATGCACAACACCATTTTATGGAACATTTGTAATAAGTCATGTTAATTAACGCTTTATAATTTATTCATGAAAAACTATAAGCTAAAGATTTTCAAAGTTAGCAAAACGGCAAATGAAAAATTTGCTTTGCTATTAGCGCATTTGCGGTAGAGTGCCAATTGTCAAGAATCCAGCGGGTCCCAGCAGAACCTTCCCCCTACCTCTGCTGGGGGGCAGCTTGGGGCCGTGTTGCCCCGGCGGGGTGGAGGACGGCGGGTGCGGCCCGTCCGTGGGGTTGGTTCCTGTCGGCGTCTCCAGTTCTCTGCGGTTGGAGGAGAACACCAGGTCCAGAGACGGCAGCTTCAGCATGCACTCCACCCTGGACATGGGCAGGCAGCTGAAGCGGATCTGGGAGGGCTGGAATCAGACGGGTCCGTCAGAACCAAACGGCACCAGAGAGACTAGCTGCAGCTGCAGAGGTCACGGTTCGGGTCAAACCTGGACTCTGACGTAGACGACCACATCCACCGGGAATGAGGAATAGGCCGAGGTGGAGGAGGAGACCAGCGAGGTGGTGGACTCCTCCAGCGGGTCCACCGGGTCAAACTGACCCATGTCCTCCTCCTGGGTTGCCGTGGCTACCAAGACAAACATAGACTGTGAAAGGAGGAGCGCCGAGTCGGTGGAAGAAGCCGTCAGCGGCACAAAACCGACCTGCGTAGCTCCGGTCCACCGGCGTGATGGGGATGGTCTCCAGAGCTTTTTCCAGGAAGTCCAGCAGACACGGACTGATGACCATTTCCTCCGGCAGAGTCTGAAGCGCCACCCAGGCGTACAGCTTGGCTGTCTTCACCCCACTGACGCCCTTCCCTTTGGCTGCAGGAACACAGAGCCGGAGCTGAAACTGCTAGGAGCAGTCCGGATGAAGCGGGTTGCTTCAAATATAAACCACAAGAACTCCAATCCAGAGGTTCACATCAGATCAGAGGAGACGGCCATGCAGCTAGAAACACTGACAGCCTTCAAGACAGAGAGACAGATAGCTAGCTATCCAGACAGATTGCTAACGCTACATAGCTGTCTCACTGTTGGCTACATAGATAGCTGTACAGATAGAAAGATAAATACTGAAGAGTCCACATTAATTCATCAGACGGAGGAGCATGCAGCTAGATGCTTCAATGTAGATAGCTATATAGCTACACTGATAGCTATCTATATAGATAAATAACTAGATAGCAATCTTTAGAAAGATATCCATATATTGATAACTCGATAGCTAAAAAGATAGTTAACTATCTAGCTAGATGAATGGGTACCTAGGTCTAGATAGCCATCTAGCTAGCTATGTAGATAGTTACACATGGCCACAGACAGCTTGATAAATAGCTTGATAGCAAGAAAGCTCAATAGGCTCAATAGTCAGATAGATAGCTACCTGTCCAGTAAGTTACCTGGACAGATAGCTAGCTAGCTCGTTAGCTCGTCAGAAAGGTAGCTAGCTGTCTCCAGCAATAGAAAGCTTGATAGCTAGAAACACAGATATTCAGAGTCCAATTAGCTCATCAGATGGAGAGGGTGCAACAGCATGCAGCTATAAACGGAGAAATGCACGGTACCTGCAGCAACAGGTGGGGGCGGGGGAGCTAGGAGCGAGTTAGTCTTGCAGTGGACAGCATTGGGGGGGTTTGGGCTGCTATCTTTCATACCATACAGCTTGGACTCTTTGGAGAGCGTGCGGGGCAGAGAGGATCCCCGCGAGGCATTGGGAGAATCCGTCTTCAGCGTCTTGGAGTTGTAGTGTAGCTGCAGGAGAAGCAGAAAGATTTCAGATTATAATCCCAAACCCGGAGAGAGGAGGACGTTCAGAGAGCTGCTGACCTTCACGTCTACGCCGGGGATGTAGAAGACCGTCGTCTCCAGGTCGTTGGACTTGGTCTGCAGGGTGGCAGGGCCTTTCTTCCCGGCCAGGAGGTGAGTGGAGGAGCTGTAGGCCGGCTGCAGCTTCTTCTTCTTTGGAGGAGAATCCTGGTCCAGACTCCTGAGGATACGGTCGCAGCTCCTACACAGAAGAAGAAGAAGAAGTTCTCCATCGGCGCACATTTGCGAACCCAACCAGTGAGAGAGGGTTTGACCTGCGCATGGCGACGTCCTCGTGCTCCGACTGCTGAGTGGTGGGGTGAAGGACGCACTTCCCGCTGTCGATCTCCACGCGCACGTCCAGCTCGAAGTCGATGTTCTTCTCCGGCGCCGGGCTGCTGAAGCTGCGGCTGGCCGGCGTGCCGGGCCAGCGTTCGCTGAACAGCTGGCTGACGGCCGAGAAGCCCGACGGCTTCCTATGGGACGGATGGCTGAGAAACACAGAGGCTTCCTGAACCAACATTTACCCCGAAAATCACCACAACAAGGAGCCGCTGCTCTTTCCTTTGTGATCAACATGAAATGTTCATTTCTACTGCATGAGGAAATATCTGACCTGGATGAAGAGCAAAACGTTTTCTAGACTAACTTCATCCAGCTCTGTTGCTGGGCGAAAAACCACAACTAGATATTACTACAACTAGCCATCTAGCTCGATAGATGTTCAGCTCACTTTCAATCTATCCATCAAGCTACAGAGCAAAATCGCAAAATAGATATCCAACTGTCTATCTGGCGATCCAGCCATCTAGTTTCCAGGAATCCATTTAGCTAGCTGGCTAGATAGCTACCCAACTAGCTAAATAGCTCTGGATAGATGGATAGCCAGCTAACTACTCATCCTGAGATAATCTGAATGGACTTGGGCGACTCCATTTAGAGCCTGAAGCTGAGAATCGCTCTGAGCTGTAGCCACGGTTTGCTCCAGTCCCGACTTTGTGCTGCCAGAGCCGATATTGGAGTTTGAACTCCATCAGGTTGGAAAGGGAACCAGAGCAAACGGACACAACTCAGAACCACTTCAGCATGGCAGCACAGAACCAAACCGCGGCTTCACTCACAGCGGCCGGCGGTAGCTCGGCGGTCTCTCGAACTCATCCTCCTTCTCAGAGTCCTCGGAGGACGAAGAGGACGGGTCGTCGCGCCTGGAGTCGTAGTGCTGGAAGGGAACGGCGGGTGAGAAGACGGCGGGCGTGGCGGGGGCACTGAACACCGACTGCTGGCCCTCCGCCGAGGATGGAGGATGGAGGTGAAGGTGATGATGAGGGTGGGATGGGTCGTCGATGGTGACGGACAACAGCTCGCACTCGGACTCCTCGGGAAACTTTCAGAGAGGGACAGAGAATCAGTCCGGCGGGATCCAGACGGACCAACGGGTCCAACGGCCTGAAAACCCAATGAACCAAAAGACGAAGCGACCCGGTGTCCACAGACTGAACGGCGCCATGAAACAGAGAAATTTTCCCACAAGGATGGAAACCATCGACTCCAGCAGACCAGCAAACTCCCTCCAAAGAGCGGTCAGAACCGGTTCTGACCGGGTCCAGCTGAAGGTCGAGCAGAGAGAAGCAGAAGAGCAATGAGGGAGGTAGGTGGGAAGTGGACAGGAAGGAGACGGGAAGTGGACGGGAAGGGGACGGGAAGGGGACGGGAAGTGGACGGGAAGTGGACGGGAGGTGGGCAGGAAGTAAATGGGAAGGGGGACAGAAGGGGACAGGAAGTGGACAGGAAATGGACAAGAAGTGGACAGGAAGTGGGCAGGAAGTAGATGGGAAGGGGGACAGAAGGGGACAGGAAGTTGGGCTGGGCTGCTCGGGGGACCGTCTGGACCTTCTGTCCCAGAAGCAGGAAACTGCTTCCTTTGAAACAGCTTGACCTTTCACACAACCGGGGTCAAAGGTTCTTCTGATGGCACCGGGTCAGAACAACCCAAACAGAACCAGTGAGGCCTCCATAGTCCTCTATTATTCCATCCACTTTCTGCAATAAACCAGCAACACCACAGCATGATGCTGCCACCACCATGCTGGGCCGTCAGAAGTCAGCTGGTGGGGGTAAAACATGGGGGCGGGGACTGACGCAGGTCGTTTGTTAGGAATAAGGTCAAAACGTAACCTTATTCGTTATGTTTTTTAATATTAATTTAAATATTAATTTAAATTTATCTTTAAATTAAATGCATTAAAATGCATTTAATTTAAAATGCATTAAAATGCATTTAAATGCATTAAAATGCATTTAATTTAAAATGCATTAAAATGCATTTAAATGCATTAAAATGCATTTAATTTAAAATGCATTAAAATGCATTTAAATGCATTAAAATGCATTTAAATGCATTAAAATGCATTTAATTTAAAGATAAATTAAATGCATTTATATTTAATTAACGAGGATAAATTCCTGATGAGGATCTTTTGTCAGATTAAAAATATATTTTGAAAATAAACTGAGCAGAATTTAAAGATCTTAAATCTTTGTCTAATCTATAAAATGTTTCACAGTGGAGTTTCTAAAAAAAATCTGCCTTTTAATAATATTTAAATTTATTTTAAGGGTTTGTATATTAGCCTGATGCTTGCCTAAAGTTGGAAACAGTTAAAATGAGTAGCTTTTGGTGAACAATAATTAAGTTGCCTTTTATTGCCTCATTTTATCGAAAACATCGACATTATGTTGAGAAACAACCAAAATATTACTAACGGAACAAAGTAAACAGGTTATGGTGAGTTTTAAAATGACTCGCCTTTTGTTGCTGGTTTAGTTAATTAGAATCGATGCAATTCCCTGAATCTGATCCATGCGATATTTTGCGTGCACATTTTACACAACAGGTGTACCATCTGTCAGACCCGTCAACCCAGCATACTTTAGGGTAATGCGCACATCGATGTTACGTCACATACTGCTTACTCAGCTCTGCAGCTGCGTCTCACCTGAGCGGCCGGCGCCTCGGCTGTCCCTGACCCGCCTGCCGCTTGAGTCCCTGTGTCCTGCGGAGTTACACGGATCAGACACGACGCGTTTTAAATACAGCAAACATTTCTTTCCTGCGGCACCAGCAGGCGGGCTGCAACGCCTTCCCAGTTAACGCGCCTCACCTGCGGCTCTGCAGGCGGCCCTGCCGCTGCTCTCCGCTGAAAAGCACAGAACCAAGTCACACCTGACATTTCCACTTCCTGAACCTACAATCTGCTTCCATATTGTTCATTTGCGAAACGAAACTTAAAATGTCCTTGTCGTCACACAGTGCAGAGTGAATAATTTAATATTTGTACCTGTAAACCAGGGTCACTTTCCTCAGGAGAGCCGATCTGAGTGGGTTTTGTTTCCTAGTCGGAAGAACACAAGCCTGCATTAAAGCTGCTAACCGCAGAGCTAACAGTGAAAACACAAACCAAACCGGACGGAGCTTCAGAGACTAAACTCACTAACACGTCGTACCGGAGGGACACCGGTCTCAGTAAATCAGTCACAGTGAGATTCACGCCTCAAAGTGGCAAATCCTGCAACAGCGCCACCTTCTGACGGGACGATCAGAGCAGCACGACTTTCCTTCAACGTTTTACTAAATCAGCCGATAACATTCAGCTGCCAAGCTAAATGTTTTCATAGCCATTCAGCTCAGAGCTAAGCAGGAAGCTAAACATTCACAAAGGTAAATATTTGATTTTCTAGCTAGCTAACAAGCTAAATATTTAAGTCAGAGTTTGCAAACTAAATATTTACCTTGGATCTTAATATTTAGAATATTTGGAACTAAATATTTAGCTTCGAGCTAAAATTTTAGAGCTAAAATTTAGCTTGCTAACTAAATATTTCATTTGAAAATGTGACGTTAATTTGTGACCGTGTACAAACGGCTAACGGGTCAGTGGAGCCTTCAGCAACACACAGACACACAGACATATATATATGTAGATGATTGTATATCTGTGTGACTTAATGAGAACTTGATCATCCAAATAAAATCACTTCAGCTGCAGAAAAGCAGCTCAACCAGCCAGAAAAGCCCCAACAATCATAGGAATGCTGAAGTAAAAGCTGAGCTTCAGTTTCAGGCCTTCAGCCAAACATGCAGAGATGTTAGAAAGACAGAGGAAAGCTGCTGATGCAGATTCATAACAGGATGACATCATGAGGCAGTTATTGCTTACGCAGCATCAAATCAGATGTTTGCCTGCAGAAACACGTTTATTAGTGAAGTTAGAGCTGCTATGCCTCCTGTTGTGATTCGACTCTCAGCTCAGAGGACAGATCTGATTTGGTTTCCCAACATTGAACCGTCTACCTTGAATATCTCTGCTGGGCTGACAGGTGAACGCTCAGAGACCAGAACCTGAACTTTATTCTTTAATTAAACAAAGTCAAGAAGAAAACAGATCCGTTAGAGCAGCAGCGGCGTCAGGTGAAGCTGCAATCCAACAATGTTCCTGCAACGTCTAACCAGGATCCCTGCTGATCGGTCCGCGTCCCGCCAGCAGGGGGCGCAGGACTTTACCTGCTCATGGATGTTGAAGGTGACGCGAGGCGAAGGAGCGGACACGTCCACACGGACTTCTGGGAAATCATCCACGTCCCCGATCTTAGAGCTGCAGACAGAAACGTTACAGAGACGCTTTCTGTGACATCAGCAGAGCCGAGCCAATCAGAGCGCAGCAGGAAATGACTGATGGCTGCAGAGCATCCCGACGTTTCTACGTTCGCACTCTGACCTCTGGCGTTCGATCCGTTTCTGAGGCGGCCGGCCCGCCGCCGCCGAGATGCTTTTGGAGCGGCTATAGCTGGGTTTGTAGCCGAGGCCCCACTTATCCTTCAGGGAGGCAGCCTGCAGGAAACAAACGGGTCAGAGCAGAACCAGAACCAGAACCATCCTCCAGGATCCGCGTCGAGATGTTTCGATTTACACATCGATGACTTCTGGAGGTGAAATAAAACCTGATTATGCTGATTAGAAATGTTTCTCACTGATGTTTCATATATTTTCTCCACTTTAAAAGAATGAGGAAAAAGGAAAACACAAAAAAGGTAAAAAAATAAAACCGTGAACGAGATGCAGTTTGACTTCTTCCTCCTGAGCGACTGCACTGAAAAACCTTCATAAGGAATAAATATAAAAGCAGCTTAGAAACGTTTCAGAAGCTTTAAATCGTTTCCAGTATTGAGACGTTTGTAGATTTGCAATAAAACTCAAAGATGAATCTCAGAGGAAGTAAAAATTAATAACTGAGTTGTTGCTACGGTGACGGGTTGGCGGCTTTGACCCGAACTGACCCTCATGCTGGAGCGGCGCAGCTTCTTCCTGACGTCCCTCCTGATGTCCTGGACGGCCACCGACTCCAGCTGCTGGTAGCGCTGGATCTCCTGGTTGATGGTTCCCTCGCTGGCGCCCAGCTTCCTGCACACACACGGCGCCGCATCGTCACAGACACACACGGCGCCGCATCGTCACACACACACACGGCGCCGCATCGTCACACACACACACGGCGCCGCATCGTCACACACACACACGGCGCCGCATCGTCACACACACACACGGCGCCGCATCGTCACACATACACACAG
>NW_006800315.1:26194-31480 GCF_000485575.1 Poecilia formosa | reverse complement strand
CACACAGCTCTCACACACACACAGCTCTCACACACACACACAGCTCTCACACACACACACAGCTCTCACACACACACACAGCTCTCACACACACTCCCAGCGCCGCTCTTACTTCAGGTCGTCGATGACCTTGGCCTGTTCGTTCAGCTCCCGGATGTCCACCACCCTCTTGGTGACCTTCCTGCCGCGGGCGTCCAGCGCCGCGCCGCACATCGCCTGCCGCCGGGGGTCAAAGTTCTCCTGCGGGGAACAGAGCGGACCGTCAGCCCCCCGGGACCGAACGCCTGTCAACAGGTCACCTGAAACCCGAATCACGACCGGAGCGATTGGAAGATTGATGAGCGATTGACTGGAAGACCCTCCACCACCATCACCGACGGGGAACCGATCCGCCTCTAAATCAACCATCAATCAGCCGCCGACCAGCATTCTGGGACCAGAAGCTCCACGTGAACCCGGCGGACCCAGGGCGGTTCTACATACGCAGGCCCAGGACAGGGGCCTCTGGGCCCGGGCCCCGGACGGGGAGCCGTCGTCGGAGCCGTCCGCAGAGACGCTCTGGGGCCTGGGGCTGAGGCCCAGGATGTGGTTCACCAGGCGCCTCTTTAGGGTCAGCCGAGGGCTGAACGGCGCCTCGCAGCTCTGCAGGAAGGAGACGGGCGGGTTTACCCTCTGACCCCAAACAGGAAGCAGGAAGTGGAGCGGCTTGGACACCCAGACCACTTTACTGTTCAGCTTCAAACACAAAAATCTTCCACAGACAGAAACCTGACGGAAAGCTTCCCTGCAAACATCAGCAGCTTTACATAGAGCAGGTCCAACTTTCAGCTGCCTCTCGTAACTTTTAGCTCTAGATAAGCGTCTGACCTTCGTCTGAACCGAGCTCGGCGCTGACCGGACCGGGTCACTGACCGTGTGGACGATGGGCGACATGGTGTCGGCTTCGTCCTCGTCCGACAGGTCTCCCATGTTCACCGAGTTCTGGTCGGTGATGTCGTCGGCGTCCTCCTCCCCCGTCAGCGACGTCAGCGTGTTGCCCAGGGCGTTCAGCCGCTTGCCGATGTTCGGGTCCATGTGGACGTCGATGCCGCACATTTTCCACAGAACGTTGAGCGTCCAGGTGCCGGCGCTGCTGCTCTCTGCTCCAAGACAAACATCAACGCTCATTTTTCTGAAGCGCGAGTCGCTGAGCCTCAAGAAGACGGCGCCTTGCCTGCAGACAGCTGGCCGGTGGTCCTGGAGCAGACTTCATACGTGCCGTCAGGGACGACGCCTGCAAGCCGACAAGCCAACATTCAGGAGGCAACGCAGCTCCAGAATCACATGAAACATTTCAACACACACCACTGGGTTAAACGTCACAACGATCGAGTCAGGAAAACGGCACGAAGGATCTGGAATAAAGTTTTGCTCTTAATTATCAACGATAAGTTTCACATCTCACCGGTCTGAAAGAATTTCTCATTTAAAAAAAATGTATAGAAAGTGTGAAGTAGGCCAGCTGTGCTAGCTTGACTATGAAAAGCTTAACATGGCTGTGCTGTGGAATTCAGCGATTCAGTTTCAACACTCACATGCGTTCATGACGAGGTCGCCCCGGACTTCGGGCTTCCAGTCGTCCCAGGACGTCTCGAAGCCTTCGGCGAAGCGGATGCAGAAGTTCTTGAAGTGGCCTTTGCTCACCAGAGACTCGGAGGAGCAGGCGGTGATCAGCGTGCTCTCGATGGTCAGAACCAGAGCCGAGCCCGTGTCAAAGTCGATGCTGTGGTTGGCCTGGGAGGGACGGAGCACAGCGGGTCGCAGTTAGCGGCAGAACCAGTAAAAACAACCCGTTTCATCCAATCACAGAAGCCAGAGCGGCACGGTGACATTTCACTCAGAAATGAAGTAGAAAACCTGATTGAATCTTCATTTGGATCCACTTCAGAGGGAAATGTCCCCAGCAGATTAGAGCTAAAAACACCCAGAAAGCATCGATTCAGCTCCCCTAGTCTGATGCTAATCCCACCAGGGAATCAGAAAACATTTCAGGACCTCAGAGCCGTTTTCCTTGTGCATCACCACCGACCTCCAATCAGGACACAGATCCACACAGACAGGCCAGAGCTCCTCCAGCTCTCCTCCAGGTAAAACACAGCAGGCAGCCAACAGGAAACAACACATTTCAAAATAAAATCAGAGCAGAACCACAGCAAGCCACCAGGCAGGACGGAGGAGCTGCGGGTTACTTTGTGGGCGGGCTTTGGCTGGGCCGCTGCTGCAGAGCTCATCTCCGGCCCTGACGCCGCTGGTCCTTTCTGCAGAAACGGGTGACAGCACAGCTGGTGACCTTTAACCCCACACACAGGCTAGACCTGAGCCTGGATTTTCATAAACTCTGGTTACTCTGAAGGTCGTCGGCAAGCAGCTGCTGGTTAATCCAGCAATGAGAACAATCTTAGCAGGTAAGATTCAGGTTATAATCAGATGAATAAAAAGGATTTTAACGCAGAAATGTTCAGTTATGGATAAACAGAGGAAACGACCTCCATCAGGACGGATGCTGGCTGCTCACAACCAGACGTTTAGCTTCCACTAAATACCATGTTGGTTAGCGCCTTAGCATTAGCTTCTGCACTGTGGGTCCAGATGAACCGCAGAGTTTAGATGCTGATGTTTCACCGGAGGCCGCTGGGGCTGCCTGGTGGTCGGGTTACCTGTGACGCGTTGGTGATGGGCAGGCAGATGCCCAGGTCGTTGACGGTGAGCTGCAGGAACAGGGTGCTGAAGGCCTGGGCCGACGTCTGCTGGATGCCCGGCAGCTTGTCCACCACCTCCTTGGTGGCCATGTGGATGTCCTTGTTGAGCGCCAGCCGCTGCTCGTTCCAGTTGTCGTACGCCGCCTTGTAGTTCAGCCAGAAGAGCACGGCTGCAGGGACAGGAGGCAGAGGGCGGTTTCCAGGAGAACCAGAACAGAACCGGTTTGGTCTCTGGTGCTTTAACAGAGCCGTTTCAACGCGTGACGTGAGCCGAACCTCTGTCGAACGCCACCGGCTGAGCGAACACGATGGGCCGGTTCAGAGTAATCAGAACCGCCTCCTTGTCCGACGAGCCGCTGATCTCCTCCTGCAGCGCGTTCCTCAGACCGATCCGGGTCCGGAAGTACGCCACCTGGTGGAAGTCTGAGCCGGCCTCTTCGTAAACCTGCGGGACGGACGGGGAAATGAAAGCGGTTCGCGCCGGGTCCGGTCCAGAGGGCCGGCCGGCCGGCCGGTACCTGATGCTTGACGATCTGCCCCAGCGCCAGGTTCAGGTCCACCTGGCACTTTCCGAACAGCTTCAGGTAGCTGCTGCTGCCTCCGGGCTGAGCCTTGCACTGGATCCGGTTGGACAGCTCCAGCTCGATCAAGCCCGTCTCGAAGCGCACGGCCCGCATCGACGGCGTGGTGGCCGTCATCTGGATGCCCTGGAAGCACGGCGAGGAGAGGAGCTAGCAGTGAGCTAACGCCGAGCTAACTCTGAGACATTGCTGCGCTACAGCTAAGCTAACCCTGAGCTAACCTTCAGAGAGCTAACCCTGAGCTAACCTTCAGCTGACCCTGAGCTGTCGCTGAGCTAACCCTGAGCTAACCTTCAGCTGACCCTGAGCTGACGCTGAGCTGACCCTGAGCTAACCTTCAGCTGACCCTGAGCTGTCGCTGAGCTAACCCTGAGCTAACCTTCAGCTAACCCTGAGCTATCGCTGAGCTAACCCTGAGCTAATTGAGGGTGTTCCTTCTGAACCCACCTTGAACATCAGGCTGAGAGAGTAGAGCAGGATCTTGGGCTTGTCTGCGTCTGTGGACGAGTCGTGTTCGTTCCACAGCGGGATCGGCTGTTCGCCTCCTGCAGACAGAGAGCACAGCGTCCTGAAGGAACCAGAGCAGACGCTGATGAAGGCTAAGCTAGCGCGCAGCAAACCGATCTCAGCTTATTGTTGTGCGATATGAAGCAGACTAAAGTAGGTGAGGAGGATCCTTCTTTTAGCGATGGAAGTGGAAATCCATTTTGAATAGAGTTGTGAGCCATTAAAGATTCAAAGTCAAATGACAGGAAGTCAAGCTGTGTCTGGAGTTTCAGAATAAAAGCCTGACGTTTACCTGAAACCTTCTGGATGACTTCGTTGACTTCCTTCATGAAGACCTTCTGCAGGAACACCAGGTGGTTCAGCAGGTCCGTCGTCAGGTTGTGTTCAAACGAGCCGATCTGTCCACACACAGAGCAACATCTTAACAGGGTGTGGCGTCAGGAACCCGTTGTCATGGCAACCCGCCCCACCTCAGCGACACATCGCAGGTAGTTGCCCTGCAGGTAGTTGCCCTGCTTGGCCGGGAAGTCGTCGGCGGCCCAGCTCTGGTCAGAGTGGCTCTCGTGGTCCTCCATGATGTACTCCCCCGACATGGAGACGGGCGGCAGGGACAGGCTGGCGGACGGGGACATGGTGGACATGTCCACCGGGGACACCTTGGACTGGAAGCACAGCTTGTGGTTCGGCAGCTCGAAGGTGAAGCTGGTCTGAGCTCCTGAGGAGCAGAACCTGATCAGAACTGGGCAGAAACCGCCTGTAAACAGGTAGGGGAGGGGTCACCTGTCATGCCGTGGCTCTTCACCGCCCCCATTTTGTACTCTGCTTTGAGCGAAGGCAGCAGGGCGGCGCCGATGGTGATGCCGTCCATCATGGCGCTGAACTTGAGGACGATGGGCTTCTTCTCCAGGCCCTCGGGCAGCTGAGGAAACTCGTTGGCCTCCACCGGCGTCTGGTTGATGCTGGATGCCTTGTCCGGCGGCTGGGGGGTCGGCGTGTCCTCACGACTCGGTTGGCTGCTGCAAAACACGGCAGCAGCCAATGAGAAAGAGGGGGCGGGGCATCAGGCAGGGCGCCGACTCACACCAGGACTAAAAACGACGGACGCACATTTCATCGATCCGAGTTTAACCAACATTAAGAGAGAAACTCTGATGGAGACACTTCCTGTCAGTTGGACCTCGGTTAGTTTTAATACATGAAGACTTTAAAAATGAATTGGGGACAAAAGTCCAGATGAACTGAGACACATCCAGAAGGTAAAAACTGCATCTCATTCTGAAATTAAAGATAAACTCGATAAGCTCGGACTTTATCCCTGAACTCGGACTTTATCCCTGAACTCGGACTTTATCCCTGAACTCGGAGTTTAACCCTGAACTCGGAGTTTAACCCTGAACTCGGAGTTTAACCCTGAACTCGGAGTTTAACCCTGAACTCGGAGTTTAACCCTGAACTCGGAG
>NW_006800315.1:19732-25326 GCF_000485575.1 Poecilia formosa | reverse complement strand
TTCATCCCTGAACTCGGACTTCATCCCTGAACTCGGACTTCATCCCTGAACTCGGACTTCATCCCTGAACTCGGACTTCATCCCTGAACTCGGACTTCATCCCTGAACTCGGACTTTATCCCTGAACTCAGACTTCATCCCTGAACTCGGACTTCATCCCTGAACTCGGACTTTATCCCTGAACTCAGACTTTATCCCTGAACTCGGAGTTTAACCTTGAACTCGGAGTTTAACCTTGAACTCGGAGTTTAACCTTGAACTCGGAGTTTAACCCTGCACCTGGAGCTCCAGCTCCTCCGACCCGACAAACCGATAAGCCGGCGCAGAGGAACGTACACATTTGCAGGCTGGCGGATGAGGTCGGAGATCTGCTTGGAGAGCTGGTGGGAGCTGCGGACCATCATGCTGTGCAGCGTGGCCGGGTGCTGCGGGATGTTGATCATGATGGAGCCCACCTTGAAGACGGCGGCGTTGTTGGTCCTCAGGCCCCGCTGGGCGCTGTACAGCGCCTGCGACTTGGCGATGGTGCACTTGACGACGGTCCTGAAACACGAGAGAAGAGTGAGTGGACGGAAACCTGACGGAGGATGAAGACGGACTGTGAAGCGTCATGCAGTCAGTGACGATGGCTGGAGACGACCCACAGGGGAAGAAATGAAATGACCTCCAGCTCCAGAAGTATCTGGATCTGCTGCGCCCCGACATGAAGTCAGATGAGAGCAGCTCTGCCAGCATGAAACACAGATGAACCCCGAGGAAGACGAGCAGCAGGCGATGAAGGACAGACTCAGCAAAGCAGCATATTCAGAAAAATCTGTCGCACAGATACAAGAACCCAACTGGGCACAGATGTTGCTGTTCTGAGATGGCAGCCATATTTAAAACAGCTGCCATCTTGAAATAATCTCTTCAGTTTCATTCCCCAAAATGAAATATTTTGATGTCAAATCATCCATAATTCAACACAGAATTCATATTTACTGATTTTCTTCCCCCATATTTCAACATGGCTGCCACGGTGGTCGTGGAGAATAAACGCACTAAAATCAGAGCAGTTATTTTCAGTGGCGGGCACAGATAGAAGTTAATTCACTGAACAAGGATCTTAGATACGCTAAGACTGAACGACTAAACACACAGTTAGCATAAGCTAACACTAAGCTGCTAAACACACAAAGTTAGCATAAGCTAACACTAAGCTGCTAAACACACAAAGTTAGCATAAGCTAACACTAAGCTGCTTAAAAAAATTTGAGGATGGTAACACAAACCTGCTAACCACATAAAAAAATTTGCCGGAAGCTAACCCTAAACATATAAAAACAAAATAGCTGGAGCTAATGCTAATGCCAGACCTCTGCTTCTGATTGTATCATCACTACAGTTGCAAGGACAGGATGAGCCAAGATGAAACATACGATGTGACCTAAAGTCATGAAAGTATGCAACTCTCTGTGGCAATAAATAGCTTAAAAACGGCTCACAAACGGCAGCCATCTTGAAAACTGTCTGTGACCCTGAAATGCAGGTGGCTGATGGGAAGCCTGAGGGTTGATCATACAAGTATTCATGCCGCGGCTAACAGTTTTTCCAGAGATATGCTGCGCTGCATGAGACGGTGGGTTTACTGGTGCAGAGGTCACTGGGGTCAACATGAACATACAGAAACTCCTGCTTAGCCGTGCTGGTGGGAGACGTGGGAAAGTCCTCCAGTCTACGCAGTTTACCGGGAAGCAAAGAAGAGCGAGGAAGAAGAGAAGAAGAGTCAGGAAGTATAGAGTTATGGAGACAGACAGGCTGGAATGACCTGGGGTAAATAAAACCACATCAGCTTCTGATCTCACCAGTTTCTATAGAGCTGATCAACTTATTTCAGATAATCAGTTCTACAGCCAATTTATTACAAACAGCTTTAACTCATTGGATTTATTTCACATTGAAGTTTCAATTATTGTTTTTAACCAAATTCTTAAGAACCCAATCAATTTAATTTCCATTATTAATCATGTTAGTTTACATACTCAATGAAAGCAGAAAAACTTCCTATTTAGGATTTCAGAATCATTTTTTATATTTTTTTAAGTTAATATGTAAGCAGTTTGATTTATCTGATCAAAATTAAAGTTGATACAATAAGAGTTGGTTACTAGAATAAATACTTAGCTGACAAAAACTAATAATATTAAGTTATAGAATAACATTTCATTTCCCACTTAACTAATTTAATAAAGAACTTTTTACTTAAAGTAATTTTACTGCATTATTTGAACTAGGAGTTTTTTAATCATTATTTTAATTACCATCATCAAGCAGGCTAAATTTTTTATATCGTAGCTTCAATAACCGAATTTACTGAATTCAGACGACTGAAAAACAGCCTGACAATTCACCTGATTACCGGTTCATCGGTATTGGGCCGTTGGTACGTACTGAATGTCTGGCGTGATTCCCTCCAGCAGAACGATGTTCACTCCTCCGATGTGAGCCGACGCGCACGTCTCCGTCATCTTCTGGTGGAGAATATCTGCATCACAGAGAAAGCCGTCAGAGCCGCCTGGCCACCAGGGGGCGTCGTTCGCCGCCGCAGCAGCTCTCACCCTTCATCTTCTCCTTCAGCGTGAACGACCCGTGGATCTTCTTAAGCTCCGCCTCCATGGTCAGGCCGCCGATGTCGGCCTCCAGGTGAGTGCGGTTCACCATGCCGATGCCGAACACGATCAGCGTTACGTGCTGCGGCTCGCCGCTCACCAGGCTGCGCCGCCGCCCGCCCACCGCTGCCGCCCCGGGCGGCCTGGCGGGCGTCACCAGCTCCGGCTGCTCGTTCTC
This sequence comes from Poecilia formosa, assembly GCF_000485575.1. NCBI lineage: Eukaryota > Metazoa > Chordata > Actinopteri > Cyprinodontiformes > Poeciliidae > Poecilia > Poecilia formosa. The sequence continues at coordinate 22,500 of NW_006800315.1, read as the reverse complement.
GTTCTCAAAGATGACCTTACAGAGCGACTCCGACGGGCGCCGCCCGCCCTCTGCAGACAGGAAGTTCAGCCCATCAGCCACCCAGAACCAGACAGGAAGTGGCTGGTTTTTGTTAATTATAAACAGGAAGTGGCCGGTTTTGGTCAGTCATCTGACAGGAAGTAGTGATGCGCGCTGACCTGAGATGCAGTTCTCCGGCGAACTCTTCTCCAGGATGCCGGTCGGGTCGGAGATCAGGGAGTAGAAGTTGAGCAGCTTGTACATGTTCTGCCAGCACTCTGCCGACGGCTCGCTCTGCTCCGACACCGTGATGGAGTCCGAGTCGTCCATCTGGATCGGCATGTGGTCCGCCACGTCCCGGGAGCCCTTTCTGGACACCTGGGGGGCAGAGCCAGAACCCGCCGTTACCCGGTACCAGAACCTCCTGAAGTTCCACCGCATCACAATGTTTCTGCTAAAACTGGGAGTCTGCAGTGATGTGGTGGCGCCCTCTAGAGGACAGAAGATATTTCCAAAGTGGCTTTTATTTCAGACATTACTGAGACGGTCGGCGCAGGTTCACGAGAATACAATGATAAATTTATAATGGCAACCTGAGGCTGATGCTTACAGATTAAATATTTCCTCCACATTCCTCACTTCATTCTAGTAATATGAAGACTAATTTTAATGATTTTTAATTAAGATACATGATGCTTTTTATTTACCTTAAATGTAAAATTTATATTTTTATTGTACATTTTTGGCTTCATTATTACAAATGGCCTTTTCAGAGTTAGTTCTCTAGTTAATTATTCCAGCCTGTTGTTTCCCTAACCTTAGCGCTGCCCCGCCCCCGCCCGTTGCTACCTTGGAGGTGCGGCGCTCCGAGCGCCCCAGCGAGCTGCGTCCTCGGGGTTCCCGCCGCCCCAGCGTGTCGATGTTGGACGGCGGCCCGTTGGAGGGAAGCCCCGCCCCTCCGCCTCTCTTGCTCTTCAGCGTCTGCGTGGCGCCGCGGCCCGCGCCGTTCAGGCTGCCGCGGGAGCTGCGGCTGAAGTCGGAGGACAGGATGTGGCGGTAGGGCCGGGCCCTGAAGGTGGGGGTGGGGGAGGTGGAGCCGGCGGTGTAGCGGCTCAGCTTGATGTCGGTCTGCGTGGCCTTGATGTCGTCGATCATGGTGCTGAACTGGTGGATGAGGCGCACCAGCGCCATGTCAACGCGCTGGCTGATGGCCTGGCAGGCCGTGGTGAAGTCGCAGTGGAAGGTGTTGTAGTGGCGGCGATTCAGGTCGTGGAAGGAGAGCGGCGCCCCCTGGGGGGCGCTGGCGGATTTCTCCATCACCACGGCGTTGACGCTGAAGGTCTCGATCAGCAGGGCGGGCTTGAACTCCAGCGGGGGAAGATTGACGGTGCCCTGCCTGGAAACACAGAGGCTCAGAATCACCTGCCGGTTCTGATCCGATGACCCAACTTCCTACAGCGACTTGCATCACAGAGCAGCTCAGGAAACGCAGAAATGTTACAGGAAATTATCAAGGCAAGAATATTTGTCTGCTTAGAGGGGCAGTACCACAAGTTTTACATTTTACAGCATGCTTAAATAACTGCGTTACCTTAAGTTATGAAAATGATCAAGTTTAAGCCATGAAATTGGGCCTCTGTCTCTTTAAGAACTGCAGCTGTTTCTGAAGGTCTGACTCCAAAAAGTCATTCAAAATGGCTCCTCTAAGGAGCTCAGCAGATGTTTGCTAGTTGCTGCTGGCTAGTCTGAAGGAGCCGTCATCATCAACATAACCTTAACATCTCAGAGTGAAATGAATCCAGATAAGCGATGGGTAAGGGTCAGGCTTCTACCTCCTGGACTTTTTGTTTTTCCGCTCCTTGGTCGTATCCGAGTCCACGATGTCAGCTCGCAGACACTCCAGGTTGCCCGAAAACGACAAATGTTCTCCAAAGTACATCTTGTAGCTGAGGGGAGTGGCATCCTGCGCCTGGATGCCGATGTAGCTCAGCAAGGGCTTGAAGACAACCTGGAGCAGGAGAAAATCAGGAGGTTCATTAGACCAGTCTGCTCGTGTTTCCATGTAGCGCTAGCTGGTGCGTAGCCTGCTGGCCGCTGCAGCTAGCAACGCAGACCTGCAGCCTTTACTCCGAGTTGGTTCATGTCGACATGACCAGACTGTTCCAATACAGGAAGATTTGTTTGTAATGAAAACATTTTCCTGGCCTGCGAAATGTGAAACTCTTATCAAGATCTTGTAGTGCTGATTAATAGTGAATCGTTGTAAAAGTTTCCAGATTCTTTGCCTGATTGCATCATTGTCCCAATGCGAGGTGTAGCGACGGAGCCGTCGCCGACGGAGCCAACGCCGACGGAGCCGTCGCCGACGGAGCAGTCGCCGACGGAGCCGACGCCGACGGCACCAATACTAAACCATGAATCCAGTCGGCTCACCTGAGCATCGGCCAGCTGCACGGCAGCGGGACACTGGTTCCCCTCCTCCACGTCCACCAGGTCATCCTGACTGGTGCTGTGCTGGGAGTGCTGGGAGTGCGTCCCATCCAGCGTGTTCTGGTCGCTGGACAGAACTGTGTTGAAGTCCGATGCCGAGGGGATGGTGGGCAGGGTGCAGGTTCCGGCTGGGAGGGACAACAAGGACACCGTCAGAACCAGGTCGAGAGAAGAACCGAATCAGAACTGGACCTAGCCTCTATGCTAACAAACACCAAGCTGAACTTGTGGGCTGCTAGCAGCTATGCTAACAAACTCCAAGCTGACCTTGTGGGCTG
>NW_006800315.1:6631-18396 GCF_000485575.1 Poecilia formosa | reverse complement strand
AGAGCTGAGAGCTGGTTCTGGAGTCTGGCCAGGTCCGGACCCCCAGCAGGTTCATGCAGCTGGAGCCCAGCGGGCCTCACCTGGCTGGGAGCGGCTGAGCGGGGAGTCGTGGGACGTGGCGCCGGCCCGGTTCCCCACGGCGTTGGACATCCAGTTGTAGAAGCTGACGGAGGACGGCTCGGACAGCAGCGGATGTTCGGTCAGCATGTCCGTCCCTGCAGGACGGGCCGGGTCGGAACCAGGAGACACAAACAGGTTAAAATCTGTTTATGTTCCGGGTCATTAAAACCCATCTGCTCTGAACATCATGAACTCATTCACAAACAGGAAGGTGGGCAACATAAACCTGACCAGCAGGTGTCACTGCTGGACCAAAAATATCCAGAACTTTAATTTCAGGAATTTCAGTTTTCAGGTCATTTCATGTAAAATAACTTCATCTTTCACTGTGTGGAAATGTTTCAGGTGATTCTGAACCAAACTGAGATCCAGCTGAATAATCTCACTCTGGATCATGCAGGACATGAAGCTGTGGATTATAATCCCACATTTCACCAGGTTAGATCTGCACTATAACAGGGCTGAGGCCATTTAATAACTCATTATTCTGATATTTAATCAGATAAAACAGGCTGCAGGCCTTTCCTATACAATGTTAGAAATATATTAAAAGATGCAAACAAATGATTCAGTTCTTTTCTTAAATAAGAAAATAAATATTTATGTCCTAAAATGCAGCAACAGCAATTATTTTAATGAACTTTTGATCATTTGTAGCAGAGCTAAAAATACCGTAAAGGTTCAGAGCGTCTCCTGGTCTGAACGCGGCGTAGGACTGACCTGGACATCAGATATTGATTAATGATTAACAGGAGTTTGTTTTCCCTCGTCTGAACCAGGTGGAACAGATTTAGGATGATTTTTATTTTAAATGTTTTTATTTATTGTCCAGTTTCGGCTTTGTTTCTGCTCTGTGTCGTTCTGTATAATCCAGTTAGTGATCAATCAATGAATGATTAATTAATGATTCATCCCTAATCCCACCAGATTAAACCTGGAGTTTTTTTCTTCCTAACGATTGTTGATTGCTCTGGTTTTACTGGTGAACTGGTTTTGCTGGGATTCCTCTGGCTCACCTGTGCGTGTGAGGGAGCTGGTCTTGGTGGCGGCGGCGGCCATGTCGCTGCGCTGCGGCGTTCCCTCCAGCAGGTTGTGCAGGCTGCGGAAGCTGCCCGTCAGGTTGCTCAGCAGGCTCTCCTTGCGCGGGCTGTCCCTGGCCGGCGGCCCGCCGCCGCGGCTCACGTGGGCCGGCGAGTCGGCCGCCGTGTCGCCGCTGGTGTAGCTCAGTGACTGGTAGGGATGTGAACCCTGGGTGTGACAAACGAGCAGAGCGCCGGGCAAGGTTACAATGGCCGCCAGGGGCGTTTCATCGCCATGACAGACAAATTGTCTGGAGAGGCAGAATAGTTTAGGATGATAGAGACGACACTCAGAGAGACACAGAGGGAGAACGGACGGAGTCACTGAGAGAAACGCCTGCAGAGCCGAAGCACAGAGCTGGAAACGCCTCCACCAGGACTGGAGCCAATATTTGGCTACATGCCTTCAGAATATTTAGGGCACTTAGCTTCACATAAATAAATTCTCCCTGAAGCTACGAGTCAAAGCCAGGGGTGCAATAACAATTTGATCCTATTGGTGGCGATATACTGTGCTGTAGCACATGTCACATTTTAGCACTAGCTGGTAGGGCGGCTTAGCAGAGCTAATGATAGCAGCTAGCTCTGAGTTAGCGCTGGCTTACCTTTATCCTGTGGGCGGACTCGTTGTGCGTGTGGGACTTGGAGAGCTTCCTCATGATCTCGACACCGCTGACCGGGCCGGTGCTGGTCTCTTTGGGTGGGGGGCGACTGCAGGCTCCTTCCAGCAGCATGGTGTGTTCACTCACTGTGGCTTCAACAGAAGGAGATCCGATCAAAGTCCCAGAAGGAACCGATTCCTCTCCGCACATCATCATCAACGAAGCAGCTTCACATGATCAGAACCAGCAGACCCTGGCTTTATATCTGCATTTATAGCTTTAGTTCTGGAAACAGAAACTAAACGCGTCATTTCCAGACTCTGCCAGACTGAGAAGGTGCTGAAATGGAAACCTTTTTCTGAATACAGTCGTTTAAAGGGGCAGTGTCATGTTTTCTAGGCTCAGAGCCATTTTATAGAACAATCTATAAAATGTTCTAGAACTACCTTCAGTTGTTATAAAAATGCTGTAAATATCAAATATGACTTCAAAGAAAAGTTATTTCTGAATTAACGCCTTGAAGTTGTTCCTCTGTGACTTTAAGAAGCTCCTGCTCTTCCTGAAGCTCCACCTCCAGGAAATTGTCCCAACATGGCTCCTCTATTAACCCTTTAACGTTTTTACCAGCGTTGCTCTGAGCAGCAGCTCCTATGATGAGATCAACCGTTCCATCAGCTGTTTGCCAATTGCTGCTGGCTAGTCTGAAGGAGCTGAGAGGGGGAGGAGCTGCGCCTCAGAGGCGGGGCTTGGTCCACCCAGGCATTCAGCACAGGTGACTGGTTGCCATAGAGACTAAAGGATTTCTCAAACATGAAAGAATCAAAGCAACACTGCAGGGAAAAACACTAGAAGGTCTTAATCTGGTGTGAATGGGACCGGAACCACCGGCGGTTCTGGATCGGACCGGAACCACCAGCGGTTCTGGATCGGACCGGAACCACCAGCGGTTCTGGATCGGACCGGAACCACCGGTGGTTCTGGATAGGTCCCAGTGCTTCCAGGTGTCGACCCGTTAACTTGGTCCCACCTGCGTCGAATTCAAACTCCGCTCCGTCGGCGCTGGTGTCGCTGTGCAGCGCGGCGCCGTTATCCAGGCCCAGGACCGGGTCGGGCTGGTTCTGCTGGGCCTCCCTGGGCTTGGCGATCTGGCTGGGACCCATCAGTCCGATGGCCTTGAAGCCCTGAGTCACAACGATGAACTTCATCCACTGCCGGGCCAGAGCCACCAGACCCTTCTTCAGCGTCACCAGGGCCGGAACACCGTCGTTCTGGGGAGAGACCAGTAAGACCAGTAAGACCAGAGAGACCAGCCAGCTCCAAGCCTGCTCCCAGTGGAACCAGCCTGCCCCTCACCATGGTGGCCTCCTCGATGACGGTGTAGTCGGCCTGCTGCAGGTATCGGTGCAGGATGTTGCACAGCATGCAGGACGGGTTCTCGTGCAGGTAGTGGGCGCGCTTCGTCACCCGGTTGTACTTGCTGCGGATCGGGATGTGGATGCTCTTCTTCTGTTGCACAAACACAAAAAACAAATGAAACACGGTAAATGAAACGGATTCCAACAATGAAACCGGATTCAGGCGTTAAACCGATTCGGCGTGTTACCTCCAGAGCCTCCGTCATGATGCAGCCCATGACGGCGCAGACGCGCAGCGTTCCCTCCATGTCCAGTTTTCGTAGCGACGACTTGAGCTGGTCGATGGGGACGAGCCAGGCGCCGATGGCCGGCGTGGCGGTGCTGAGCAGGTTCAGCTGCCTGAACACAAAACGGGAGAAACAGCCTGAGAAACGGCAGTTGGTGGCTCCTCAGAGCGCCGCCACCAGGGGGCGCCACAGAGAAGAAATATGGCAAGATATTTATGAATCTGGCAAATTTATGTTTCCTTACATTATTAAATCTAATCAGTTTTTTTTACAATGCAATGAAGTATTAGGGCAAGGTAAAGAAAATAAATTATGAGAATATTATGAAACAAATAATCCAAGTCAAACTAAAAACAGAAAGATGTAATTTAAAGACAATAAGCTCATGATATTCAGAGAACAAAGTCTAAACAATGAGAAAGTCGCAACAAAGGTTAGCCTAGGCTAAAAATTCTGGATTTTTGAGGTGTTATTTTAATGATCCTGCTTTAGCTTAGCATCAGCAGTCATTCTGGAGGTTGGGCTGCAGACCCAGTCGGGTGTTTCTGGGGCGAGGCGTCCCACCTGGACATGGTCTGGGACGCTGAGCGGACGTTGGTGGGAGCAGCGAAGCTGAACCAGATCTCCCTGATGGTTAGCTTCATGCTGCTGGAGTCGGGCGGCGGCGGCATCAGGGGGAGATCTTTCTTCAGGTCGTCAGACTCCACGCCTTCATCCTGCATGGCGGGAAGCATTCAGGTAAAAATGGATTCCACTCAAACGCCTCCATGTCTGTTAACAACTGTTTTAGTTTCACATGTATGATATCTGCACCTTTAGATTAATACTATAATCAGATAAGTATCCAATAATAACAGTATTATTATTGTTAGAACAAGCTAACTGTTGGTATTTCTAGCGGTGTTTTTACACTTGTTGAACTTATTTTGGCCGTTCTACTCCTCAGTTACATGCTTTAGTGTCACCATGTTACTTTACCTGTACAGTAAGCAGAGTTTCCCCCAGTAAGCCCGCTCAGCCCGGCGGACGCTCCGCCATGTTTTTGTATTAAAAGATGTTAAGTTGACAGGAAACATAAAAGTATTGCTGGCTTATTATGGAAAACATCACCAGTGAAACCATCTAATCCCACAACTAGTCTAAACAACTAGTTAAAAAATACAATTAAAATGAATATCAATTATTTGCACTTCTGTTTAATCCAAACTAAGCCAGCGGCTCCATCGGGCCCTCAGGGCTTCAGGGGCCATAAATGCTGATAACTTAACACAGATACATAAATGTAACATTTATTTATTGAGATGATCGATGCTGCTGAATTTGATTTAATGCTTTCAGCATAAATTTAAATGTTTAAAAATGTTTAACATTTAAATGTAAGATTTGAAGGAGCTGGCAAGTTTACTTTATAAAAGTTCAAATAATATTCATATTGTTTTGTTACCATAGCGATCCTCTAGAAACTGGATAGTTTTATTTATTTATGCCCAGGTTTATTAGTGTAGTTTTTATTATGAACAAAGTTTTAATTCTGCTCAGTATTTTCTGTAATTAAAGTATTTATCAAATCTAGTCCAGTTTTATGATGTTTGATTCATTTATTTCAACCAAATTATCCGTAATTTTCATGTTTCCGTTATAAAAAGAAACTTTAAATTCAGAATTTGATAATTTCTGCCAGAAACTGGTATTTATTAATAATCAGATCTGAATTAATCACAATTAAATTTGGTCTTTTATGAGGTTATTCTCCACCAGGTGAGCAGGAACGAGTCGTCCTGACCTGCTCGTCCGAGTCCGAGTTGTCGTTGGCGTCAGAGTTGGGGCTGATGATGTCGTTGGGCAGGTTGTCGTCGGAAACGTCGGTGCTGTAGCCGCTTCCGGTCTGGGATCCCGTGGAGCCATTGGACTTGCCGGTCCCGGTCTTCCCGCCGCCGTCTGAGTGTCCCATGACTCCGAAGGCGTTGTACAGGACGGCGCCGGACTGACGGCCGCCTGGAAGCAGACCGGAGACATGAGCCTCCCGTCCTGCGGGGGGCGCTGCAGGGAGCGGCAGTGTTACCTTTGACAGTGAGGTTCTCGATGCCGCATTCGAACATGATCCAGCCCCATTTCTCCAGCGAGGCGGCAGAGCGAGTCGGGTCGCTCGGTGCCGCCTGGCCGTCCGTTTCGTCCACCAGGGAGAACTCGTCCAGGTCCTCCAGGCCGAACAGAACCTTGGACTTCTCGAACGGGATGGCGGTGATGGCAAACGTCCCCACATCTGCAGAGGACAGGGCGGGGTCAGAGAGCGCGGTCGCAGCGGGGGGCCGGGCCGGGCCGTGGAACCGACCTGTGGAGTCCAGTCCACGCAGCTGGCTGTGGATCCGGTGGACGTTCAGCCTGGCGGCGATCTCTTTGCCCTTCTCGATGCCGGCGTTGGAGCGCAGCGACCCGGACGACTGCGGCTGCATCTTGGTGGCCGACGCGTACTTCTCCAACATAACGGACGGTCGGCCGTGTTCAGTGGCGTTCGGCGTCTCCTCAACAATCCCCCTGACAGAAACAGAGGCAACTGGTTCCACTGGGAGGCTAGCTTAGCTACTGACGAGTTCAAGATGCCCGCCATCTTGAAAAATTTACTTTTGCAGCAAATTTATCACAGATGAATGCTTTTGGTATCAAATCAGAAATAACTGGACCCATAGAAATCCTATTTAATTATAATTTTTACAGTTTTCAAGATGGCCACCACAGTAGCTTCACTATCCATTCATTCACTGAACAAAACTCTTAGCTCTGCTAACGCTAAACCACCAGACACATTAAGGTTAACAGAAGCTAATGCTAAACCTCTCGGCACATACAACAAATTAGCAGATGCTAACACTAGAAAGTCAAACACAAAAAAATTTGCAGTAGCTAGCGCAAAACCGCAAACCACTTAAAAGATTTGTTCAAGTTGACGCTAAATATTTAAAGAAAAAATAAGCAGAAGCTACTGCTAAATACATTTAAAAAATGATGCTAATTCTAAACCATTAGCTACATAAAACATTACCAGGAACTAACATTAAACAACAAAACAAAAGGATATGATAAGAAGCTAAAGCTAAGCCACTAAACACAAACATTAGCAGAAGCTAATGCTAACATTAAAACAACTGTTGTATTCTGATACATTTAATCACTTGAAAGTTGTATAAATGTGAAGACCAAAGTGGAAAACATTTGATGAGACATAAAGTCATAAAAACAAGGAATATTTCATCACAATAAGAGTAAAAAGTGGCAGCCATCTTGAATGATGGCCGTCATCCTAAATTTAAGTAGCTCATGTGAAATCTGAAAAACATCAGCCCTGAGAGGTTAGCATGTTAATGTTAATATTAGGCAGGTTTTACAGTGATGAGCGTCGCCGTGACAACCTGCGTGTGTCCAAGCGTCGCCGTGGCAACCTGCGGGTGGCCAAGCGTCGCCGTGGCAACCTGCGGGTGGCCAAGCGTCGCCGTGGCAACCTGCGGGCAGCTGTGGGATGCGGACGGCTCACCGGTTCATCCTGAACTGGGTAGCGATCCGGTCGAAGCACAGCGCCACCAGAGACACGTGTGGGATGCATTTAGCAGACGGGGAGCCTTCCTCTACGGAGGCCTGCAGGAGGCAAAGGTTCACCTGCACAGAAACAGGTACACACAGTCACCAAACACATCCTGGACGCGTTGCCTTCCGGGTCAAAGGTCAGACCTTGGGGATGGAGACGTTGGCCTGGAGCCCCTTGATCTTGACGTTGTCGGGTTTGACGGACAGCTCTGTCTGTCCGCTGGAGGTCAGCGTGGGGGCGTCCGGCTTGGACAGCTTCTGCTCTGGCTTGGCCGTCTGGCTCTGTGGACGCACAGCGTCAGTCGCCCGGCAGGTAAGCGGCTCACCTGTAGAACCGGGCGGATACGCACCGACTCGGCCACCGTGGACTTGCTGATCTGATACGCCTCGCTCAGCACTTTGCCGTGCAGGTCGTCCAAGATGGCCGCCGGGTGCCGGATGCTGGCGAAGTGGACCATGGACTCGATGTATCTGAGACAGACGCAACAGAAAACCATGTGATCGGTCCGGTTCCGGTCCAAACAGAACCGGACCGTCAGCCGGTCGCTACCTGTCCAGGGACTCGGCCACCAGCGGCGTCAGAACCACGTTGACGGCGCCTTTCACCTCCACGATGGCCGTGGTTCTGGTCTGAGTCAGCGGCTGCTCCAGCAGCCAGTCGTCCGTCGTCGTGTCCTCGTCCGTGTTCTCCATGGCTCTTTTATCCAGCGGCGTGTACGGGGTGCTGCGGGGCGACACCAGGGGTCAGAGGTCAGGGTCTGATCATCCTGCTGCTGTTTGCACATGTTCAGCTGCTCCACTTCCTGTACCTGCTGTTGTCGCCCATCAGCTGGAGCCCGCGGTCCAGCAGGGAGGTGGCCGACAGGCCCGGCTTGATCACCTGCAGAACAGAACACGGCTGAGTCCAGAACCAGAACCAGGCAGGAAGGTTCTACAGAGAGCCAGAACCTCCAGATGGTTCTGAGTGTCCCTGCTGTGTCTGCTGCGGACCCAGCCTAAACGGGTCGCTAGCAGGGGTCTGCAGAACCATCAGAACCAGGCATCCTGGAGCAGAGATGATTTTGGACCAGGAAGTAGCAGAACTTTTTAAAAAAGCATGTGCAGTCAGAGCAACAGAACCAGAGCAGACCAGGCTGGTTCCGACCCAGTGAACAGCAGGAACCCGTCCAGAGCAGAGGAAGTCGGACCTTGAAGCCGGGCACGGCCAGCTGGTCGAAGGAGGCGGAGCTTTCCTCGCTGGTGGGCGTGTCCAGGTCCAGCGGCCGGTGCAGAGACGACTTGGAGGTTCTCTTGTTGGTCGGCTGCTTGACGGACCAGTTGGACACCTGCAGAGAGAGCCGCGTCATTCAGAGCCCAGAAGAAGAACGGGGCGGGCCGGGCAGGGCGGGGGGTACCTGGTAGTGGGCCAGGTAGTTCTGGTAGCAGGCCATGACGTGAGGCTGCCGGGTCACCGGGCCGGGCTCGGCCGTCTTCTCCGCCTCCACAGAACTCTCCTCCTCCATGGCCAGCGCCGACACGAAGGAGGCCTGGGACGGGTGGGCGGCCAGCGGCTGGGGCGGCGGCGGGGGGCGGGGCTCCGTGATCAGCTCCCCGTTCAGGACGTAGGTCAGAGGCCCCTCCACGCTGTGGTAGATGGAGCTGCGGCTGGGGGTCAGAGGTCAACAAACCGTGAAACGAGCCGCAGACTGGCTGCAGCCACGTTTTCCTGCTGGTTTGTGTTTTCAGACCATTTGTACATTTTTAGCTCAGTTCGTTTGTGTTTTCAGCAAAGTTTGCAAACATTTGATGACCTTTTGTTCATTTCTACCTTTGCAGCCCCGACTCCAGAGGGGGGGTTGAATCAATCTATGTAGCAATAATATTATTTCTTACGGTTATTAGCTAGACACCTGTTGGCTAGGATGAGCTAGACACCTGTTGGCTAGCATGAGCTAGACACCTGTTGGCTAGCATGAGCTAGTCACCTGTTGGCTAATGTTAGCTAGTCACCTTTCAGGTGGGGTTAGGGGGAAAAACTGTGAAAAATTCTTTGCGTTTTGCTGGTTCCCTGCCATGATTCTAACACACCTGAGCAGCTCTGCCCAGCAGCAGGTCTCCTTCGCTGCTGCACAGGTGTAAACCCAGCGAGGTCTTGGCGCTCATGATGCGTTTAAAGGCGGCTCAGAAAAATGCGTTACGACGTGTTAATAATGGATTAAAATGTTTTAGATGCAGAAAAAGTGACAGAGGACACAGATATTTGAAGTGCGGAAGCTGCTATTGTATCAAACCGATATAGGAATAAGAGAGTTGGCCACTTTATGGTAAAAACAACAAACAGCTTCCAGGGGGCACGGCTGACTCTGTGGATGGGCAATGCCCCCAACAGCCCCCCAACGCCGCCGGGCCTGGTTCTATGCGTTGCGTTTTCACCCGTTAGCGGTTTGGCCCATAGCAGCTGGTCTGTGATGCGTTTTCACCCTTCAGCCATGATTTTATACTGTGTGGTACAGAAATGCAGATTAACTTCGTCCCGTCTGTCATGAAAGCGTTTGGCTGCTCAGCCGGAAGAGGCTGAGCGTCTGATTGGCTGACAGAGTCAGACAGGAAGCATCTGATTAAAGATCTGCTGGCGGCCTGCGTTCGGTCAGAAGCTGCTCAGCTTTAAACATTAAATCAGAGTTAAATCATTCATTCATCCAGACAGACTGAACAGTTAGTCTGTCTGACCTGCTGCGACCTCTGACCTCACCTGTAGCTCTCCATGCGGTACGGCGGCTGCTGCGGCTGCTGCATCTGCTGCCGCCTCTTCTTCTTGCGGCCCGGGTACGTGCCGGGCCCCTCGTCGGCGCTGCTGATCGGCTCGAAGTCTTCGGTGGCGGAGAAGTAGGCCTCGCTCTCGGCCACCGACATGCTGGAGTCGGCCGAGCGGTACTGGTGGAAGGTGCTGGAGTCGGCCGACGGCGTGAAGGGGAACGAGCCGTAGCTGCGCCGCTGCCGGGGCGAGTCCAGGACGTTCTCGTCGCTGCGCGAGACCTCGCTGCTGAACTGGACGCCTCCACCGCCGCCGCCGCCGCCGGAGGTCAGCGCAGCCGGCGGCTTGTCGGCGAACACGGCGGCCGACAGGCTCTTGGTGCTGCCCAGCCGACCCGAATGGACCGAAGACTGGCGGCGCAGCGGCGAGCAGAGTGGCGAGCGCACCGAGGCGCGGTCCTGGGAGCCGGGGGACAGGGGGGACGCCTCGGGGACGTCGCCCAGCGTGCTGCGGAGACACACAGGACACGGAGAGATTACACCAGATTGTAATCTGATAACCCAGGATAAACCAGAAACGACATTATCGCTCATCAAAATAACTTCTGGAAGGATTTATCCTCCAGGAAACGAGTTACCATGACAACCGCAGGGACACTGAGGAGACGAGAAAAGTTACAGTTTGCTCTCAAAGTTAGGAACTGTAAAAATGACAGGGATAAATGATAATATTGTCGTTTTGAGAGTTTAATTTCATACTGAACACGCCACGCTGAAATGAGGAGACATTTTAAATATCCAGAATAAATAACTAAAACAGATAAAAAGGAAATATAAGACAATAAAGAAGTTATAATGTGTCTGCAACAAAATATTAATCATGTGATTTATGAAGATCATTTTAATTCATCATTAATTAGTTAATTACTTATTGAGACAGGTTTATGTAGGGCAGCTAATTTGGGATTAACAGTCTGGTTTTGGGATTATTTTTAATATTCCAATATGCTCTCTGATGAAGCTGAAGCTCAAATGGTTTTGGAGGAGAAAGGAGGACATCTGAACGCCTGGGAACACGGTACGGCGGTGGCAGCATCATGCTGAGTGAACTACAGTGAAACCAAACGTCCGACACAAAATGTTCAGATTAGGAAAATATTCAGAAAAATATTCATGAGACGGAAAACCATAAATAGTAATCTGACATTTGGTAAAAACCCTGTTAAAGCTGGATTAAAGTCTGTGTGTGTGTGTGTGTGTGTGTAGGACTCACTCGGCGTGGGTTCTGGCACTGAGCGGGAAGCGGCGTTCCTCGGCGCTCGGAGACGACGAGTCTCTCTCTCCCGCCAGCAGGGGGAGTGCAGCGCTGGAGGAGCTGTTCTCCTCGGAGGAGGAGGCGGAGCTATGGGAGCGCTGGGGCACCTGGAGGCTCAGGTGCTGCTGGCTGCGCCTCTCTGGCACCTCTGGTGGCAGGCAGGGGGAGTGCGTGTCCCGCTTCACCCCAACCATTTTACCTGAGGAAACCAGAGAAACTCAGAAACTGAGCCTGGAGCAGCAGTGGACACACAGAGAGACACAGAGAGAGACACAGAGAGACACAGAGAGACACAGAGACACACAGAGACACACAGAGAGACACAGAGAGAGACACAGAGAGAGACACAGAGACACAGAGAGAGACAGAGAGACACAGAGAGACACAGAGAGAGACAGAGAGAGACACAGAGAGACAGAGAGAGACAGAGAGAGACACAGAGAGACACAGAGAGACACAGAGAGACACAGAGACACACAGAGAGACACAGAGAGAGACACAGAGAGACAGAGAGACAGAGAGACACAGAGAGACACAGAGAGACAGAGAGACACAGAGAGAGACACAGAGAGACAGAGAGAGACAGAGAGACACAGAGACACACAGAGAGACACAGAGAGAGACACAGAGACACAGAGAGACACAGAGAGACACAGAGAGAGACACAGAGACACAGAGAGACACAGAGAGAGACA
>NW_006800315.1:4112-4689 GCF_000485575.1 Poecilia formosa | reverse complement strand
AGAGAGAGACAGAGAGAGACAGAGAGAGACACAGAGACACACAGAGAGACACAGAGAGACACAGAGAGAGACAGAGAGAGAGACAGAGAGAGACACAGAGACACAGAGAGAGACAGAGAGACACAGAGAGACAGAGAGAGAGACACAGAGACACACAGAGAGAGACACAGAGACACACAGAGACACAGAGAGACACAGAGAGACAGAGAGAGACAGAGAGACACACAGAGAGACACAGAGAGACACAGAGAGACACAGAGAGAGACACAGAGAGACACAGAGACACACAGAGACACACAGAGACACACAGAGACACACAGAGAGACAGAGAGAGACAGAGAGAGACACAGAGACACACAGAGAGACAGAGAGAGACACAGAGAGACAGAGAGACAGAGAGAGACACAGAGAGACACAGAGACACACAGAGAGACAGAGAGAGACACAGAGAGACAGAGAGACAGAGAGAGACACAGAGAGACACAGAGACACACAGAGAGACAGAGAGAGACACAGCGACACAGAGAGACAGAGAGAGACACAGAGAGACACAGAGACACACAGAGAGACAGAGAGA
>NW_006800315.1:2318-2751 GCF_000485575.1 Poecilia formosa | reverse complement strand
AGAGACACAGAGAGACACAGAGAGAGACACAGAGACACAGAGAGACACAGAGAGAGACACAGAGACACAGAGAGACACAGAGAGACACAGAGAGACACAGAGAGACACAGAGACACACAGAGAGACACAGAGACACAGAGAGACACAGAGAGACACACAGAGACACACAGAGACACAGAGAGAGAGAGACACAGAGACACACAGAGACACACAGAGACACAGAGAGAGACACAGAGAGACACAGAGAGACACAGAGAGACAGAGAGAGAGACACAGAGACACACAGAGAGAGACACAGAGACACACAGAGACACAGAGAGACACAGAGAGAGACAGAGAGAGACACAGAGACACAGAGACACAGAGAGACACAGAGAGACACAGAGAGAGACAGAGAGAGAGACAGAGACACAGAGACACAGAGAGACACAGA
>NW_006800315.1:0-1767 GCF_000485575.1 Poecilia formosa | reverse complement strand
AGAGACAGAGAGAGACACAGAGAGACAGAGAGACAGAGAGAGACACAGAGAGACACAGAGACACACAGAGAGACAGAGAGAGACACAGAGAGACACAGAGAGACAGAGAGAGACAGAGAGAGACACAGAGAGACAGAGAGAGACACAGAGAGACACAGAGACACAGAGAGAGACAGAGAGAGACACAGAGAGACACAGAGAGAGACACAGAGAGACACAGAGACACAGAGAGAGACACAGAGACACACAGAGACACACAGAGAGACACAGAGAGAGACAGAGAGAGACACAGAGAGACACAGAGAGAGACACAGAGACACAGAGAGACACAGAGAGACACAGAGAGAGACACAGAGACACACAGAGACACAGAGAGACACAGAGAGAGACACAGAGACACACAGAGAGACACACAGAGAGACACACAGAGAGACAGAGACACACAGAGACACAGAGACACACAGAGACACACAGAGAGACAGAGAGAGACAGAGAGAGACAGAGAGAGACACAGAGAGACACAGAGACACAGAGACAGAGACACACCTTGTTTTGGTTTTAATTACATCACATCCACCAATCAGGAAAATCTTTTTCTTCCCTTTAACATTATAAAATATTTCCAGGTTTTATTAATAAACATGATTTAGGATGAATCATGAATGATTCTCCTAAAAATTATAAGAATATTTTGTTTAAAGTAAAAATATAAAATTAAAACTCAAAAATAAAAAATATGTAAGAAAATACAAAATATCAAATTAAAAAAATTAACAATAAAACTGCTATATAAAAATAAGTCGAATAGTTTTAAAACTTCAAAGTCTAAAATCAAAACAAATAAAATAATATAGTCTAAACTGATGATACTGTGACACTTATAATACAAATAAAAAACAGAAAACATTTGAAAAGGGAAGAATAAAATAAATACAAAAAATAAAATTTTAATTAAAAAATTTAAAGAAATTTAAACATTTCAAAATATATTGAGAATAAAAATAAATGAGAAGCATCAATTAAAAGCTGAAATTAGTTACTATTGAACCTTCTCTCCAGTAAACTCCGTCCACACAGACCAATAACTAAAATAATACCAAGTAATTATTACATCAATAATAGAGCAGATCATTATTGACTCTTGGATTATTAAAAACCTCGCCGCTGTGAACCGCTGCTTCCTGTTCTCCTCCAGCAGCTCCCCGTCAATAGCGTAGCATTAGCATGCTCAGCTACTCACCGTCCACTTTGGGCGTCTCCTTGGTGACGATCCACTCGGTGGGCTGCAGCAGCGACTGGCCGTAGCTCATGTCGGACTCGGCGCTGGAAGAGGAGAAGGCGGACGAGGACGACGGTGTCAGCTCCTCCAGCCTGAAGAAGTCTAGACCCATGTTGGTTCCCCCGAAGAACCTGCAGCCACCCAGGCAGCCGCAGCGGTTCCGGCTGCGTTTACCGCGCAGGCTGGCGTCATCGGGCCACAGGAACCAGAGCCTGGAGGAGGCAGAGAGGAAGGCACTGTCTAAACACAGAGAACTGTTCCTACAGCCAACAGGGAGCACTTTCTACTCCCTACAGAACTGTTAGCTTAGCATAATGGTTCTACAGTCAACAGGACTGTTGTTGTCAGGTTAGCAGTTAGCTTAGCGTAATGGTTCTACTCCCTGCAGGACTGTTGTCGTCAGGCTAGCAATTAGCTTAGCATAATGGTTCTACATTCAACAGGACTGTTGTCGTCAGGCTAGCAGTTAGCTTAGCGTAATGGTTCTA